>NC_074671.1:47789768-48072268 GCF_029448725.1 Salvelinus fontinalis | reverse complement strand
ATAAAAAGAGAGACGGGTAAGAGAGGGAGAGGAGTTACAGTTTAAGACAGAGAGAGGGGCATGCATTGAAAGGGAGAGAGAGAGAGAAAGAGAGGGAAGCCCATCCTCCCCTATCTGTTCTTGCTCTTGTATGGCCGTCTAGTTAATGACCATCGCGTGCAGAGCGAGACTGCAACCTTGACAGCACCTGAACCCTATTAGCTAACAAACTGGACCACTTCCCAGTCTTTTCTTTGCTTTCTTTTTTTTGTGTGTAAACGGTGTTTGGCACTAATGACTCCCTCCCACTTGCTGCCCTAAACCTAAACATAAAGAAATTCATACACTTCATAGGTAAACAAATGTGTGATAGTGGCCGTAGCACTCACTGTGGGTGGACTACAATACCAAGACCAGTCAGAGGTAACGAGAGACCCACACAGATGGTCCGTATCCTGTTGTCGACTCTCGACTCAAACTGGGAGAGAAATCGACAACACAACAACGTAATTGTTTTGTATGTCATTTTCGTAGCAGTTTAAGTGAAGTACTGTACACAACACGAGACGGAGGATTGTGTACGTGTGCATGTATGTGTGCGTGCAGTGTGTGAGGTTTTTCCCCGACGGTACGCTTAAAGCCCAGGGAGAGAGAGGAGAGTGTCACGCCCTGGCCTTAGTATTCTTTGTTTTCTTTATGTTTTTTAGTTAGGTCAGGGTGTGACATGGGGAATGTATGTGTTTTTGTATTGTCTAGGGGTTTTGTATGGTAAAGGGGTCAGTGTCTTGTCTAGGTGTTTGTATGTCTATGGCTGCCTAGATTGGTTCTCAATTAGAGGCAGCTGTGGTTCATTGTCTCTGATTGAGAGCCATATTTAAGGCAGTCATAGGCATTGGGGTTTTGTGGGTAATTGTCTATGTTGAACGTTTGTTGCTTGTCTATGCACTTACGTCATTTAGCTTCACGGTCGTTTGTTGTTTTGTTTAGTTTGTATTCAGTGTTCGTTTTGTGTTTTCCCTTCTCTAAAATAAAAGAGCACTCTGCAATTTCACATACATCATCAGCCACTTTTTCTTCCCACCTTTTTCTCTGTCTGTGAGGCTGAGCTATGTTAGAGATTGTTGTTAACACGTGAAATAAAGTCTAGGCTATGGCCGATTGATTTCCTCGGTGTCTAAGCTAAGCACACATTGGTTTGTAGACTCTGCAGTTCCTGAGCAACTTTCTTTCTGGTGATCAATCAGTAATTGCAAAAGTCATTTTCAACAGTTCACACTAGCAAAAAAAAACTAAAAACTCCAAAACAGTGCCAATGTGTTACTGAGTTTGAAAGAATGTTAGAATGATATACAGTAAGACAAGTACACTGTACTAGTGTACTGTATACTAGTTAGTGTAGTACTCTGTACTACAGGAATTATTTTAGTAGGCTTTGTGTTGTGGGCGTGTTGGGGCATGCTCAGTGGACCTCCTCTGTAATACTTGGGTGCCTCCCCCAGTCTACGCACTTGGAACTTCTCTCCGCTTCTCTCTGCCTCCGCGTCCTGACTCTGCCCTCTGTGGCCGACCCGGAGCTGTTTTCCATTTGCGCAGTACTTCAGATTTAGGGAGAAAGAAGGAAACAGTGAGCGAAGGAAACACACGAGGAGAACAAAGAGGAAGGGAAGAGGGGGAAGGAGGGAAGAAAGAAAGAGGGAATGGTTGTGGGGAAGTAGCAGCACCGTGGGAACTCAACTGGACTGGTTCAGATTCTGATGCTGGAAAAGCAGCCGACTCTGTTTCATCCATCCCACACTGCACTGTAGCACTACCTATGACTTTAATTAGAACCAGCTGGACTGGGGAAAGCAGCTAGCAAACCCCCAGTCAGTTCCCTAATAAAACAACAGACCCCATTCCTATCTCTCCCCCCCATCTCTCTCTGCATCTCCCATTTCTGGCCTTTAAAGTAAAGAGGTAAAGCGATGGGGCCTCCTCAGCCGCTAGGGGTTCCCCTAGGCTCTATGCTAAGTCCTCTAGAGATTCGACTACAACTTCTCCTGGCATCAGACGCTGTACCTACAGTAGAGGAAAATAAACCATTTAAGCCCCCTTGCACTCCTTACAGTCCCCCACCCTCTCCTCTCTCTCTCTCTCTCTCTCTCTCTCTCCGTATCTACAAACCCTCTGACCCTCCCTTATCCTTCCCCTGTCTCTCCCTGTCTTCTCCCCCACACCCATTCACTGGGGTTTTTGAAGACTTTGAAACCTAAGAGCTGAATTGAACCATTGTTTTCCCTGCCTGCCTCGTCGTCTGGCCGGCTAGCACAACCTCATCCAGCCTCGCTCATATCTCGCTCTCTCTTTCTTGTCGAAGGGCAGGTCATAACTTGCAGAGCTCAGGAGGAGCCCAGTGCTCTATCTATCTGTAGATCGACACTCTCTCTTCAGTAGTGGCACATACAGACCCCCTTGGTTCCCTTGTACAGTACAATACAGTATACAGGCCCAGTTCACACAACTCTTTTGAAGAGTGACTTGGAATTATTTAATCAATTCCTCATTAGCATACTTGTTCTTCCGAAATATTTCTTAACATGTTGTTCCTACAGCAAGATATTCTGACAAGGTATCTACGCATTTGTTTACGTCTTGACGAAGGTCCTACAGTTGCCCCCAGGTAAGCACAAAGGCTACTTAGCTTCCTCTGACTCCATGCGGTCAACGAGCATAGGACCATCTCAACTTTACGTCTCTCAATATTCACTGTTCTTATACCCAATGAGCTATTTGCAGAATAAGACGGGCACTCTAGACGCCACCCCAAGTTACCCTTCGTGGGGTTTCCATTATACAATTTGGTGAAAATATGTGCAGGACAGCTAATAAGCGACTTTACTGTCGCACCCTCTGGCCCTCATTCATGTGCACTCATTTTACTGTATAGGTGTCCTGTGGCATACTTTGTTACGGAACACATAAACAGGAGTAGGCTGTAGCTGTCCGATGGTGGACTATAGGTGTGCTACGTATACATAGCGCATTCATTTTTATTTCACCTTTATTTTGACAGGGAGTCATGCTGAGAACGACGTCTCTTTTACAGATGAGTCCTGTATACACAGCAATCGGCCCTAGATGCACCGATTCATCCAGTTTCGGAGTGCCTTGGAGATCATTCCACAAGTAAGGTGCTAAAAAAACTAAAAGCAGATTGATCTAACTCAGTGGAGGTAGTTTGATCTAACTTAGTGGAGTTAGTTGATCTAACTCAGTGGAGGTAGTTTGATTTAACTCAGTGGAGTTAGTTGATCTAACTCAGTGGAGGTAGTTTGATCTAACTCAGTGGAGTTAGTTGATCTAACTCAGTGGAGGTAGTTTGATCTAACTCAGTGGAGGTAGTTTGATCTAACTCAGTGGAGGTAGTTTGATCTAACTCAGTGGAGGTAGTTGATCTAACTCAGTGGAGGTAGTATGATCTAATTCAGTGGAGTTAGTTGAGCTAACCCAGTGGAGATGGAAGGGATCTCTAGAGTTAGCCCTCCCTGAGACCGGGTCTGGTATCTTGTACGTCTGTGTGGTGTAGCATAACGGTCTGACACGGCAGCAAATGCCTAGGCCACATCGGTGTTAATCCCAAATGGCACCCTACTCCCTAGGTAGTGCACCACTTTTGACCAGGGCCCGCATGCCTATGCAGGGAATAGGGTGCTATTTGGGACAGAGCTATGGTTTGTCATGGAGCAGGTGGGACAGAGAATTTACTCCAGAATAAAGCCCTCAAATGCAACTGTGGACCTTGAAGACCCACATTGGGTGACATAAACACCACCCTCTACAGAACAGGGACAGGGGCAACTTTCCTGGAAGTCACAGCAGGCACGTTCCCAAAAGGTCACACTAAGGTGTAAGTTACAGCACATTGCTATTCAAGGTTCCACAGCAGAATATGAACCTACTGTACATTATACAACATGGGAATTATTCATTCCCCATAGGCTATACCAGGGGTATTCAGATCCTATCCTGCTTGCTTTTTGTTCTACCTGATAATTAACTGCACCCACCTGAGGTCCCAGGTCTAAATCATTCCCTCACTAGAGGGGAAGAATTACAAAAAGCAGTGGAACTGACTTCAAGGTCCAGATTTGAATTCGAGGGCTTTATACTGTGAAGGCTAGGGTACGTCTAAAATAGTCATAGAGACTAAGGGTTAATGAACCAAACGGTGGACCTACCCGAAGCAGAATACAGACCCATATAATACGACTCCTTTATCCATCAACCATCAGACAGTCTCCTACAGCCTACAGTAAACCTGAAACACTGAGGGATCATGGGCCAAACTGTACTCTGTACTCTGTTTACAAAGCTATTTCCTGTTAGAGGAAACACATACAACTCTCTTCCCTGAGAGAGAGAAAGATATATATATATATATATATATATATATATATATATATATATATATATATATATATATATATATATATATATATATATATATATATATATAGAGAGAGAGAGAGAGAGAGAGAGAGAGAGAGAGAGAGGAGAAACAAAGAGATCTAGAGTGGAGAAGGAGAAGGAGAGAGAGAGTAAGAGCGAGAGAGAGAGAGACAGTGAGTGAGTGGGTGACATGGTGTGCGAGAGGTCTTGCATTTTGGTGTCACAATAAAGAGCCTTCGTTATAACTGGATTCACTGGCATCTGATCCCATTTGGAGCCGATCTTCGCACCACATATCCGTGTAGAACTCTATCTGCTTATGTGGGCACCGTAAACCTGCTGCACAAACAGACCCTGACCCTTGACCCCGGTGTGTAGTGGGATAAGGTTTAGAAGAGCGCAGAGTGCGGCCCAGACATCCCTCTGTTTACATTCCCCTGACTCCATGCTCTGTCATATACGGGCCGCTGTTTCATTTGTCGATAGGCCGTATTCATGCTGCCCCAATGGGTGGGTGGCAGCATTTCTCTCTGTTTTTCCCCCCTTGACGTTTCACCACTCGGTGAGTGTGTTAATGTTATTATTTTTTGCAAAGGATTCTGGGTGAGGGAAGTTGAGTAATTTACGACAAACTATGAGTTAGGAGGAAACCGTACAGACCTTAAAAACAGAAGTTCGGACAGAATATAAAACATTTGAGTCAGGTTCCATGAAGTTTTGATCGAGTCTAGTGTGAGAAAGATTCATATTCTACGCCGTATTCTTCAACTACTACAATATCACGAAACATGTTTGTTTTTTTAACATGTAGCACCCTCTACGTGTCTTCTGTAGAATTGTACAGTGAGATTCAATACTGTACTCCAGTTTAGGTATTGTTGAATTAATGGTTCATGACAGGCCCCCTTGGCACCAGCAATACCTATTTTATAGCTACATGGATTCTATCCAGCTCTCCACTTATGCAGAGTAGATAAATGCAGAGTTAAAGTGTGGTTGGAGCCAGCAGCACCCGAATCATCTGACAAACAAGTATTTTTGTTTCATCTACAGAGAAAGAGTTAGCGGGAAAGAGAGAGAGAGAGAGAGAGAGAGAGAGAGAGAGAGAGAGAGAGAGAGAGAGAGAGAGAGAGAGAGAGAGAGAGAGAGAGAGAGCAATGCTGGAGGTCTGTGTATACTGTTGTCTGGATCGTTAATGAATGGATGGATACAACATAATTAGCCTTCAATGTCAAAGCCAACAGTCAGAGAGAGAGAGAGAGAGAATCAAGCTAAAGCCTGTGCCAAAGATGAAGCACGGACGAGCTCAGGAGGAGGGAAGGAGACAGGGAGAAGAGGGAAAAGAGGAAGAAATACAAAGGCAAGGAAGGAGTGGGGAAGGGATAGGTGACAGGAGATTGAGGTGGAGAGAGAGGAAAAACAGGGAGACAGCCTGGATTTGAAATGGATTACATTTAGATTGCGTCACGGGCCTACACACAATACCCCATTAACGTCAAAGTGGAATTATGTTTTTAGAAATGTTTATAAATTAATTAAAAAATGAAAAGCCAAAATCTCTTGAGTCAATAAGTATTCAACCTCTTTGTTATGACAAGCCTAAATAAGTTCAGGAGTAAACATGTGCTTAACAAGTCACATAATAATTTGCATGGACTCACTCTGTGTGCAATAATAGTGTTTAACGGGATTTTTGAATGACTACCTCATCTCTGCACTCCACACATACAATTATCTGTAAGGTTCCTCAGTCAGGCAGTGCATTCCAAGCACAGATTCAACCACACAGACCAGGGAGGTTTTCCAATGCCTAGAAAAGAAGGGCACCTACTGGTAGATGGGAAAAAATGTAAAAAAGCAGACACTGAATATCCCTTTGACCATGGCGAACACATCCCTGAGTACCGCTCAAATTTTCAAGCAAAGTGGTGGCTGCATCATACTATGGGTATGCTTGTCATTGGCAAGGACTCGGGAGTTTTTTTTAGGATAAAAATAAACGGAATAGAGCTAAGTACAGGCTAAATCCTAGAGGAAAACCTGGTTCAGTCCGCTTTCCAACAGACACTGAGAGACAAATTCACCTTTCAGCTGGACAATAACTTAAAACACAAGGCCAAATATACACTGGAGTTGCTTACCAAGACGACATTGAATGTTCCTGAGTGGCCTAGTTACAGTTTTGACTTAAAATGTCTTGAAAATCTATGGCAAGACTTGAAAAGGGCTCATGTGCAAATATTGTACAATCCAGGTGTGCAAAGTTCTTAAAGGACGTACCCAGAAAGACTTACAGCATGAATCACTGACAAAGGTTATTCTAACATATATTGACTCAGGGGTGTGAATAATTATGTAAATGAGATATTTCTGTATTTCATTTTCAATACATTTGCAAAAATGTCTAAAAACACATTTTCACTTTGTCATTATGGGGTATTGTGTGTAGATGAGTGGAAAAAATATATTTAAGCAATTTTGAATTCAGGCTGCAACACAACAAAATGTGTAATAAGTGAAGGGGTATGAATACTTTCTGAAGGAATTGTATACATACACACAGAGTGAACAAAACATTAGGAACACCTTCATAATATTGAGCTGCACCCCATCTTGCCCTCAGAACAGCCTCAATTCGTCGGGGGCATGGACTTTACAAGGTGTCGAAAGCATTCCACAGGGATGCTGGCCCATGTCGACTCTAATGCTTCCACAGTTGGGTCAGGTTGGTTGGATGCCCTTTGAGTTGTGGATCATTCTTGATAGACACGGGAAAGTGTTGAGCGTGAAAAACCAAACACACGCATCTCGTAAAGCTAAACATAGAGTCTCTGCCTCGGCCCGTCTCCCCAATCCCCCTTTCCCCAGCAACAACCATTGTCGAAGGGCGATTTTCTGGCGAAATCTCAAGGCAAGTTATTAATATCTAGTGTTTACTTTCGACACTTTCGATAAGCCAACGGAACATTTTTCAGCTCTAATGTCGCGCTTCTGGCAGCCGCTGAGTTAAACTGCGGCTCGTTTCCTATTCTAAATCACTTCGTGGCACGACACCGCACTGCAAGGCTACTCAGGTCAGACTCCCCCTTTCACTTTTTCACTCTCTCTCTCCCTTTTTCTTCTCTCTCTACCATCACCCAATTTTCTTTTCTCCCCTCGTTGCCTTTCATCCGTTCTTGTCTCCCACTTTCTAGGCCTCTCTACCTTCAACACACCCTCTCTTATTCGCTCTTTCTCTCTCTCTGGTCTCTCTCTCTCCTCTCTCTCTCTTTCTCTCTCTCTGGTCTCTCTCTCCTTCTCTCTCTTTCTCTCTCTCTGGTCTCTCTCTCTCCTCTCTCTCTCCTTCTCTCTCTTTCTCTCTCTCTGGTCTCTCTCTCTCCTCTCTCTCTCCTTCTCTCTCTCTCTGGTCTCTCTCTCTCCTGCCCACTCGACCACAGGCTGAAGCAGAAAAAGCAGCCAGAAAATAAGTGGGCATTCTTTTTCTTGGCAAGTGGATCCTCCATTTGGTTCCCTGCTGATGTTAATTACCAAGCTCCATATCCTTGTGTAACCAAACACTTTACCCTGATCCGCCCTTCCACCCCCCCCCCACCCCCTTGTCCACTTCCCCTCGCCGTCCCCCTCCGTTCCCCCTCCTCTGTGCTCTCTCGCTCTCTCCCTTTCCCAAAACTTCAACCTCGACTGCCAGGGTTGAACGTTTGCACGCCTTCTCCTCACGCAAGGCGAAGGAAGGAAAGGCGAGGGGATTGGGCAGAGATGTACTCTGTACTCAATCTCACTTCCCCTGTTAGACTCGGCACGGCTCCCACTCAACTGCACTCAGCAGCACACACACACAAACACACACACACGCACGCACGCACGCACGCACGCACGCACGCACGCACGCACGCACGCACGCACGCACGCACACACACACACACACACACACACACACACACACACACACACACACACACACACACACACACACACACACACACACACACACGTACACACACACGTACACACGCATACATGTGCACATTGCACAAGCACACAAACACGTGCACAGGTGCACAAGCACACACACATCAATTAACTACTTAATTAACACAAACAAACTCCACTAGTCAACACAACCTTCCAGCCTGCGTTACTGCATCAACACTCTTTACCTTGAAACATACACTCCTTTCCGTCACACACACTTTCACCCGCGCCGCTCACTACTCAACACAACACCTCCCACTCCTACACAATATCGTCTCGCAGCCAACACACACACCTTAACTCGTCATCACACACTCACACCGCAGAACACGAGACACACACACACCTCCTCTCCCCCTACTCCCTGTTCTGCTGAGGAAGGCAGTTAGCCGTCAGCCAGCCAGACAGCATCAGGTAGAGACACAAAGCCTCTCATTGTTCCAGGAGTTGGCTGAGGCCCGAGTGCTCATACTTGGCTGCTTCATAAAAACGGTGGTAAGACAGAAACAATTGGTGGGGGGTGATGGAGAATCTCAGGATTTCTCTCTCCCTCCCACTCTCACTCTCTATCTCTCTCTCTCTTATTTGCAACCCAACCAAGATACACTCACACTAGCACCTTGTATTACAACACTAACCCAGCCAGCCAGCCAGCCAGCCATCCATCCATCCATCCATCCATCCATCCATCTGTCACTTCTCCCTGGGCTTCATGTACAGACCACACCACTTCACATGTAACCAGTCAGTGAACTCAGAGGATTCCATTCTCTTCATCTCGCTCATGTAACAGTACGAAGCATCACGCAACACCCTTCTTCTTCCAGCCAGCCAAGAGGAGAATGTTTCTTTGGCTACGTCTATTGCCTACATAGTGCACAACTTTTTGCCAGAGCCCTATTGCCCCTGGTCACAAGTAGTGCACACTGCACTATATAGGGAATAGGGTGCCATTTGGGACGAAGCCAATGTTTTCTTAATGTCACTGAGTCTCCTCTCTAGCTCTAACCTGAAGGGTGTTTTCTTGTGGATGGTGGATCTGTGCCTGAAGACACTTAGCTTATGTAAACATGGCTGGGTTTCTTGATTCATCTCCATAAGGTTAGGTAAATGCTGGTGCTGTGCCAGGGGAGTGCTGCTCTGTGCTGAGGGCTGCTTGGTTTCCTACAGTACAGAGGAGAGCAGCTGACTTCTGACTGATACTGTAGACCTGCGTCCCAAATGAAGCCCTATTCCCTATAGCGTGTACTACTTTTGACCAGCTTCCCTATATATATATATATATATATATATATATATATATATATATATATATATATATATATATATATACACATAGTATACTACTAGTAGAAAGAGAAGGAAGGGAAGCGCTACTAAGGTACACAATAGTACATTTTGGTAGATAGAAGGTGCTCTTTGGTAAAAGGGGTAAATTGGTCATCAAAAAGAAAGGAGGACCAAGGCACTCTTCATATAATTAATTAAAATGCCTTTATTAGTATGACACGTTCAATAGAAACAAAGTTTTTAAAAACCGACGCGTTTCGGCTGCATGGCTGGTCAAAAGTAGTGCACTATATAGGGAATAGGGTGCCATTTGGGATGCACCCTAGCTGCAGCACCAGCTGCACACAGAGCTGAGAAAGGGACAACCAAAGCTGGGGGGCTTGGGACTTCAAACCGATCTCTGCAGGACTCAGAGGAAGGGAGGAAGAGGAAGATTACTGAGAAACACCAGACACATGCTAAGACACAGGCACACACACAAGCATGCATGCACACACTCAAGTGGGCACACACACACACACACACAACTATGTCTTACTATACTTGTGAGGACTTTTTGGGGACCGACAATTGATTCCCATTCAAAATCCTACTTTCCCTAACCCCTAACCCTCAACCTTACGCTAACCTTAACCCTACACACCCCAGCCATAAGCTGTTCTCTACCTTACCGCCGGGCAGAAGGCCTCAAAGCATGAGGTCTGATACCAACAGGCTCAGAGACCGTTTCTATCTTCAAGCCATCACTGCTGAACGCTTGAACTGGACTGACCACCTGCTCTGATTCTCTGCACCTTAGCACACACACATGTACTTGCACACACACACACACACACACACACACACACACACACACACACACACACACACACACACACACACACCACACACACACACACACACACACACACACACACACACACACACACACACACACACACACACACACACACACACACACAGGGGAAGGAGTGAACTGCCAAGACACACCAATGGGACGTGTGAAATATGTATGTAGTAACTGCTGCTACCAAACTCTTATTATACTGCTCAGTTTATATGCCATATTACACTTGAATAAAATGTGTATTCTATTCTACTGCCATTTACTTTATGTTCGTATTCTTATCTTTTACTATTTCTTACTGTTGTTGCATTGTCGACTAATAAAGCCTTAACCTGTTGGGGATGGGGGCGCTGTTTAGACTATTTATGCTAATTTGGTAATTTTTGAAACGGCTTCCCACAAAATCCTTGATCGTACAATATGCATTTTATTATTATTATTGGATAGAAAACAGTCTATAGTTTCTATAGGAGTTGAAATTTTGTCTCTAAGTGGAACAGAGCCCATTCTACAGCAATTTCCCTGACATGGATTCAGCTTTCAGAAATGTTGGCCACTGTTCTGAAGTCAGTTAAAACGGCACTGATATTGCTATGACTATACGGACACTTCTTACGTCTTCCCCTGGATGCCTTTACGTGATGACGATTCCAATGGGGTCGATTGCGCGTTCACAGGCCCTATAAATCAAAAAACCCTGTAGCTAGCAAGTCTTTCCTTGGTGCGTAACGCGCGTGCTGGACACCGACCCGCTCCTGTTCCAAGCGTTAGTTTAGCCTGTTATATTTCTCCGGTCATCTTTTCACTCGTTATAGGAGTTAAAAACATCATAAGGTAGTTAATTTAAAGCGTTTTATAGCAATTTATATCCGTTTAGTGCGATTTTGGGACATTTATTTTTGCAACGATGTGAAAAGTTGGGCACGCTTTTCAGTTCATCCCGAACGCAGTTGACATTTCCACATGGCAAGAGGACAGCTTTCCACCAAAAGACGATTTCTCCCAAGAAAGGATCCTTTGCCCAAGATACTGATGGAAGAACAGCTCAAGGTAGGACATTTTTATTATGATAAATCGTGTTTCTGTCGAAACATTTTAGTGGCTTAGGACGCCATGTTTTATGACGTAGCTTCGCTAGGCGCAAACTGTATTGAAAAGTAAGGATAAATTAAAAAATGTTATTCCGCAATTGTATTAAGAATTAAATTGTCTATCAATCCCTGTCCACCCTATATTTTTTAGTCACGTTTATGAGTATTTATGTATAAGAGTAGATCACTGTCTAAGTGGCGCAAGGACTTTTTCTTTACCAGCTTGTCTACATTTCACATTGTCTAACCATGATTTTGGTGGCTAAATATAAACATTTGCGATCAAACTCTATATGGAATGTGTAATATGATGTTACAGGAGTGTCATCGGAAGAATTCTGAGAAGGTTAGTGAAAAAATTAATATATTTTGGCGATGTTTACGTTATCGCTCTCTTTGGCTAGAATCAATGCTCTGGTAACGTTTGCATATGTGGTATGCTAATATAACGATTTATTGTGTTTTCGCTGTAAGACACTTAGAAAATCTGAAATATTGTCTGTATTCACAGGATCTGTGTCTTTCGATTCGTGTATGCTGTGTATTTTTACGAAATGTTTGATGATTAGTAAGTAGGTAAACACGTTGCTCTAAGTAGTTTTTCTATTCCATTTGTGACGGTGGGTGCAATTGTAACTTATGCCATCTACCTGAAATATGCACTTTTTTCTAACAAAACCTATCCCATACCATAAATATGTTATCAGACTGTCATCTAATGAGCGCCACGCTGATCCTAGACAGGTTAACCCCTAACTCGAACTCTAAACTCTAATTCTAAACCTAACCCTAATTCAAACCCTAACCATAAGCCTAACCCCTAAAAAATAGCCTTTTTACAAGTGAGGACCGGCAAAAAGTCCCATTTTTGTTGGTTTATAATTCTTGTGAGGACTCCTGGTACTCACAAGTACAGTAAAACACGTACACACGCGCGCAGACGAGAGACCCCCAACTGTACACCCACACACCTATTCAACCTCTGTACCCACACACCTATTCTGCCTCTGTACCCACACACCTATTCACCCTCTGCCACTGTGCCAGCCAGCCAGGCACTTTAAAAAGGTAGTTGAATACTTCAATAATGGCTGCGGGTACTTTACCAAAGTACCGCATGGTTTACACAAGGGATGCAGTGAGTCTGAACAAGCCGTCCATTCTGCAGGGTGATTTTGAATTCATCGGGGCAGAGCCCATTAATGAAGGCTGTTAGCTATGCTCTCACGCCAACGGAGACACTGGTATGACGAGGATAACAACACAAGGTCAGGGCATGCCAGCCATCTGATCTGATCTGGAGTACAACAAGTTGTGCACCCGGTACTGGTACTGTAGGTACTGCAGCTACTGAAGGTACTGAAGGTACTGAGTTAATGATATTGTGGAGCAGACTAGAGGGACTTACAGTCCAAATGCTGTTTGACAAGAGTATAGATTACGGCTGGATAACAGCCAGGTTTACTGACACCATAGACAGGGCAGGTAGCCTAGCGGTTAGACCATTGGGCCAGTAACCGAAAGGTCGCTGGTTTGAATACCTGAGCTGACAAGGTGAAACAACTCGACGTGCCCCTTGGTTAAGGCATTTAACTATCATTTGCTCCGGGGGCTCCGTACTACTATGTCTGACCCTATAAAAAAAAAAAAAATGTCACTGCACCTATTTGGTGTATATGACAAAGAACGATCCCTCTCTACTACTGCAGCACAGCTCACTTTCTAAACCCTGTCCTCTCTTTCCACCCCCCCCCTTCTCCCTCTCCCTCTTTCGCTAAACAAACTCTTTACACGCAACGCCATTTCTTCTGCCAATTACTGTCAGTCAACAGCTCCAAGAGGCCTTTTGGGGAAGAAAGCAGGGATCGAGCAGGCCAACCGCCGGGTGGGCTGGCCCAGCCTAAATACTGCTGCCCCCTTTAAAAACCTCCACTAGTTCCTATGAGTCAGGGGGACATGTGGGGAGAGGCCAGGAGAAGGAGGAGGAAAGGAGGCCCAAGTGGTCAGCTAAAATTGGATATCGCAAAAACTATGAGAGAGAAAGGCAGCGAGAGAGAGATGCAGCATCCCAAACGGCACCCTGTTCCCATTTAGTGCACTACTTTTGAACAGATCCATATCAGTAGTGCACTATATAGGAAACAGGGTGCTATGTGGGACGCGGCCAGAGAGTTTAAGGAAAATAACAGATTGGAGGGAAGGGTTGGGGAGGTTTGTTATGAGTGGTTGGGGCCTTTAGGGGCCGGTGGTTTGGACTGGGAGAGCTACTGGGCCTCTGGAGCTGGAGGGACCGAATAGACCATTAATATGATGCTGACGTTCCCAGAATGCAACATGGAACCTCGGTTGACTCCCCTCCCTCCTTCTCTCCTTCTCTCTCTCCCACGCCCTGCCCTGCCTGCCACTGCCTCGGCTCCCCCGAACCATCTGGTAACCCTCCAAACCGGCAACCCTCCATCCCTCTAACCCCCCTGTCTGTCGTGAGGCCTCTGCCTGGCTCTGGCTGCCATGACTGACTCCAAACCTCCATGGAACCATGCAAACAACAGTCTACTCTGTGGCAGACCAGTTTACAAGCTGAGAGATAAACAACAACAGCGACGACAACGACAACCTGCAAAGGACAGCACAAAATTCAAAACTGTTACTTTCAGTTTGAATACATTTGTTTTTCTGGTTTGTTACAGGCAACAGAACATTTAATAATGCAATTGCCAATCTATTAGTGTAAATAAATCTAGTTCATCATTTCCTTGTTTGGACAGGAGTGCGGGTCGAGCAGACCTGTTATACTGTACTTCTCCTCTCTATCTCCAACCTACCCCTCCTAGCCCAAATAACCCAGCTCAACTCTAGCATGCAATGTACACCAGCAGACCTATGTTCAATTACATATTTTCAAGGATTTCAGATACTTTATCTGTGCTTGATTGCGCTTGCCTGGCTTAATGGACAAATAGAGTGGTCCCAAACTGCAAACCCCTTCCATCTGAAACTCCAGGCAGGCTAGGGCAAACACTCAACGTATTAGAAAGACTGAATCGTTGATGAACCCAGGTCTGCACCAGCCAGGTGTGAGTTCGAGCTGGCACCCGATAGAGGGCCAGGCAGTTTCACTCAGCGTCGCGACCAGGACGGACGCCGGTGCTAAGAAAACAAAAGTATACAAAAGACATTTCCGGTCGCTGTGTGGCTGAGATGAGAGAGTGAGAGTGAGAGTGAGAGTGAGAGTGAGAGTGAGAGAGAGAGAGAGAGAGAGAGAGAGAGCAAGCGAGAGAGAGAGCGAGCGAGAGAGAGAGCGAGAGAGAGAGCGAGAGAGAGAGAGCGAGAGAGAGCGAGAGAGAGAGAGAGAGAGAGAGAGCGAGAGAGAGAGCGAGAGAGAGAGGCTTGTGCCAGCCAGAGTGAGGTGCAAAAGACGCATTTCACATCCCAAAGAGACCGTGGGGGGGGGGGGGGGGGGGAGTTAGAAAAAACCCTTAATAAACCCTGAGGACAACAGAGCTACTCCGGAGATTGTGAAATCGAGAACAGGAGTACACAATGACTGATCTAACTGAACTGCATCGGTTCCGCGCAGCGTCAACACGTCCGTGTTTGATAGCCATCTGCTCTTGGTTTATATAGCAGCAGCAGCAGCATGTGCAGGACAGTGTCACCCACGCTTCTCTGACAAAGCAGCTCATCACATACTGTACTTCCTCTTCTTAAGCTTCGGCCATTTTGAAGTCACCGAAGCACATTGTAAGAGGCTTTCACGGCTGACGAGACTAATTCATGTTATTGTATCATGACAGTTAAAGTAAGGACAAGGCGTGGCTAGTTTGTTATACTATATAAAAAAGTTATTATTGCTCTCCAAATTGAGGTTGTACTCCTCTGGTTCATTCAGAAACGTATCCTCACATTCTGCTAACCTCAGGACATGCTGACTGCATTTCAAATAAGCAATCACAGGGGAGTTTCAAAATATTTTTTATACACTTTTAATTTTGCCATGGGTAAAGTTAAGGTAAAGTTCCCATAATCATCAGTGCGGTGGGTGCGTACTGTGACGTGAGTCAGTAGGTGATTTCAGACCTTGATCAGCATAGAGGGGAAACCAACGCACGAAAAAACGCTAAGCTACCTACCTCCCACAGACAGAGAAGGACCATTTCCAATTTGCAACTCTACAAGTCTGAAGCAATGGCATCACTGATTTCGATTCCCCCGAAATTGTCATTACACAAAACAATGAAATGTGGACTTTCAGGCAAAGAGAGGAGGATGTGAAACAGAGACAATAGAAAGAGGAAAAGTAGGGCATAGTGCTCAGTTGTAGTGGTACCAGGCTGGGCCTGTGGTAAGCATTCCACTCTCTCTAGTGACACTGCTGGGTAGAGGTGGCTGCATGGCCCTGTGGTAAGCATGGCACTCTCTCTAGTGACACTGCTGGATAGAGGTGGCTGCATGCGGGCTTCTGAGGGACTTCCCTGGCGGTGTGGTGACTCATACATTTGACTACGTTTCAAACTTCACACCTATCACACCGCATCAGAAAGGCCCACGCCATTTTTTCTCATACAATATTCTAATGACAGAAGCAAGGAAACGGAAGGAAAAAAGGCCATGTCAGGCAAATGGTAGAAAGTAGAAATAGCGATCCATATCATAGAAATAGAATCCATAGAAAGGGCTTGGATTTTATTCTATGATCCACATACAGTTGCTTCAAGTGGCTTCATCTGTAGATACACTATAGAGACACTATATAGAGATACACTATATAGACACACTACAGACACACTATAGAGACACACTATATAGAGACACACTATAGACAGACTACATAGAGACACACTATAGACACACTAAATAGACACACTATATAGAGACACACTATATAGAGACACACTATATAGAGACACACTATAGAGACACACTATAGAGACACACTATAGAGAAACACTATAGACACACTATATAGAGACACACTATATAGAGACACACTATATAGAGACACACTATAGAGACACTATATAGATACTAGAGGTTGACCGATTAATCGGAATGGCCAATTAATTAGGGCCGATTTCAAGTTTTCATAACAATCGGTAATCTGCATTTTTGGACACCGATCATGGCCGATTACATTGCACTCCATGAGGAGACTGCGTGGCAGGCTGACTACCTGTTATGCGAGTGCAGCAAGGAGCCAAGGTAAGGTGCTAGCTAGCATTAAACGTATCTTATAAAAAACAATCAATCTTAACATAATCACTAGTCAACTACACCTGGTTGATGATATTACTAGTTTATCTAGCTTGTCCTGCGTTGCATATAATAAATGCGGTGCCTGTTAATTTATCATTGAATCATAGCCTACTTTGCCAAACGGGTGATTTAACAAGCGCATTCGCGAAAAAAGCACTGTCATTGCACCAATGTGTACCTAACCATAAACATCAACGCCTTTCTTAAAATCAATACACAAGTATATATTTTTAAACCTGCATATTTAGTTAATATTGCCTGCAAACATTAATTTATTTTAACTAGGGAAATTGTGTCACTTCTCTTGCGTTCTGTGCAACAGAGTCAGGGTATATGCAGCAGTTTGGGCCACCTGGCTCGTTGCGAACTGTGTGAAGACTATTTCTTCCTAACAAAGACAGCCAACTTCGCCAAACGGGGGATGATTTAACAAAAGCGCATTTGCGAAAAAAGCACAATCGTTGCACGAATGTACCTAACCATAAACATCAATGCCTTTCTTAAAATCAATACACACAATACACAGAAGTATATTTCTTAAAACCTGCATATTTAGTTAAAAGAAATTCAGGCTAGCAGGCAATATTAAACTAGGGAAATTGTGTCACTTCTCTTGCGTTCATTGCACGCAGAGTCAGGGTATATGCAGCAGTTTGGGCCGCCTGGCTCGTTGCGAACTAATTTGTCAGAATTTTACATACCTATGACATAACATTGAAGGTTGTGCAATCTAACAGCAATGGAACAGTTCCGTATTTCACTGAAAGAATAAAAGTTTTGTTTTCGAAATGGCAGTTTCCGGATTTTACCATATTAATGACCTAAGGCTCGTATTTCTGTGTGTTATTATATTATAATTAAGTCTATGATTTGATAGATCAGTCTGACTGAGCGGTGGTAGGCAACAGCAGGCTCGTAAGCATTCATTCAAACAGCACTTTACTGCATTTGCCAGCAGCTCTTCACAATGCTTCAAGCATTGTGCTGTTTATGACTTCAAGCCTATCAACTTCCGAGATTAGGCTGGCAATACTATAGTACCTATTAGAACATCCAATAGTCAAAGGTATATGAAATACAAATGGTATAGAGAGAAATAGTCCTATAATAACTACAACCTAAAACTTATTACCTGGGAATATTGAAGACTTGTGTTAAAAGGAACCACCAACTTTCATATGTTCTCATGTTCTGAGCAAGGAACTTAAACGTTAGCTTTTTTACATGGCACATATTGCACTTTTACTTTCTTCTCCAACACTTTGTTTTTGCATTATTTAAACCAAATTGAACATGTTTCATTATTTATTTGAGACTAAATAGATTTTATTGATGTATTTTATTAAGCTAAAATAAGTGTTCATTGTTCATTCAGTATTGTTGTAATTGTCATTATTACAAATATATATACAGAAATCAGCCGATTAATCGATATCGGCTTTTTTTGGTCCTCCAATAAACGGTATCGGCGTTGAAAAATCATAATCGGTCAACCTCTAATAGATACACTATAGAGACACTATATAGACACACTATAGAGACATCAATATATAAACACACTATATAGACACACTATAGAGACACTATAGACACACTATATAGAAACACTATAGAGACATCACTATATAAACACACTATATAAACACACTATATAGACATCACTATATAAACACACTATATAGACACACTATAGACACACTATAGACACATTATAGGCACACTATAGACACACTATATAGATACTACAGACACACTATTGTCACGGTGTGCGCTACTGGTTGAAGGAAAGTCAGGTGCAGGAGAGCAGAGATGGGTGATAATAGGCGCACTTTATTCATATCCAATGAAAATAGCAATATACGCCCAAAGTACATGAAATGGTACAAAATAACCAACACACACGGGCCAAACACAGACCCGGTGCTAACCAGCCTAATACGGGCTACACGTAACAAACAAACAATTTCACACATAGACATGAGGGGGAACAGAGGAATAAATACATGATGTGTGATTGGGAATGAAAACCAGGTGTGCAGGGAACAAGACAAAACAAATGGATTAATGAAAAATGGAGCTGCGATGGCTAGAAAACCGATGACGTCGACCGCCGAACGCCGCCCGAACAAGGAGAGGAGCCGACTTCGGCGGAAGTCGTGACAACTATAGACGCACTATAGACGCACTATAGACACACTATATATACACTATATATACAAAAGTATGTGGACACCCCTTCAACTTAGCGGATTTGGCTATTTCAGCTTCACCCGTTGCTGACAAGTGTATAAAATTGAGCACACAGCCATGCAATCTCCATAGACAAACATTGGCATTAGAATGGCCTTACTGAAGAGCTCAGTGACTTTCAAAGTGGCACCCGTCAATGGATGCCACCTTTCCAATAAGTCAGTTGGTCTGCACTGCTAGAGCTGCCCCGGTCAACTGTAAGTGCTGTTATTGTGGAAACCTCTAGGAGCAACAACGGCTCAGCCGCCTAGTGTTAGGCCACACAAGCTCCCGAGAACGGGACCGCCGAGTGATGAAGCGCGTAAAAATGGTTTGCCCTCGGTTGCAAAACTGACTGCCGGGTTCCAAACCGCCTCTCGAAGCAACGTCAGCACATTAACTGTTCATTATGAAATGGGTTTACATAGCCGCTAACATCACCATGCACAATGCCAAGCGTCGTCTGGAGTGGCGTAAAGCTCGCCGCTATTGGACTCTGGAGCAGTGGAAACACGCTCTCTGGAGTGATGAATCACGCTTCACCATCTGACAGTCTGATGGACGAATCTGGGTTTGGCAGATGCCAGGAGAATGCTACCTGCCCCAATGCATAGTGACATCTGTACAGTTTGGTGGATGAGGAATAATGGTCTGGGGCAGTTTTTCATGGTTCGGGCTAGGCTCCTTAGTTCCAGTGAAGGGAAATCTTAATGCTACAGCATACAATGACATTCTAGACGATTCTGTGCTTCCAACTCTGTGGCAACAGTTTGGGGAAGGCCCTTTCCAATTTTAGCATGACAATGCCCCCATGTACGAGGTCCATACAGAAATGGTTTGTCGAGATTGGGGTGGAAGAACTTGACTGGCCTGTACAAAGCACTGACATCAACCCCATTGAACACCTTAGGAATGAATTGGAACGCCAACTGTGAGCCAGGCCTAATCGCCCAACATCAGTGCCGACCTCAATAATGCTCTTGTGGCTGAATGGAAGCAAGTCCCCGCAGCAATGTTCCAACGTCTAGTGGAAAGCCTTCCCAGAACAGTGGGGGATGTTATAAGAGCAAAGGGGGACCAAGTCCATATTAATGCCCATGATATTTATGATATTGGAATGAGATGTTTGACAAGCAGGTGTCCACATACTTAAGGTCCTGTAGTGTATCAGTGTATTGAGAAATGCAACAGGTTGTTTATAGCTATCCATAAAGTCAATGGGGCTGAAACAGCTGTGTGTGTGTGTGTGTGTGTGTGTGTGTGTGTGTGTGTGTGTGTGTGTGTGTGTGTGTGTGTGTGTGTGTGTGAAGCCTGTAGCCACAGCACCGCTGCAGCTGACGCAGTGAACCTGCACACACACGCACGCACGCACGCACGCACGCACGCAGGCAGGCAGGCAGGCACACACTTGTTTTGGGGGAAATTATATTGAAACTTTGACTACAAGTATCGATTTGATACATGTTTTGCTAGGTAGAGTTGGCTAGCGCTAGCCAGCTGTACTTGCGCCAGAACTCTGGTACTTTTCATCCTATAGCTTGTTTTCGTTTAAAATAGTGAGCCAACATGTTTTCAGTAGTTTTATTTCCCTGACTGATCAAAACTCATTTTATCACACTCTCTCTTGTCTCTCTGCAGCAGACATATAGTGAGCAATATGTTCGGAACATCAAATCGCAGTATCAAATCGCATAAGACAAATAGAATCGTGAAAATCGTGAGAATCGCAATACACATGGGCACCTAAATATCATGATTATATCGTATCGCGCGGCCCCTGTCAATTCCCAGCCCTAACGCACACACACACACACACACACACACACACACACACACACACACACACACACACACACACACACACACACACACACACACACACACACACACACACACACACACAGGTGAGTGTGTGAAGGATCATGGAAGATCAGCAGCTGCCTCTGAGTTGTCCAATCAGCAGCTTTTCTTTAACGATGTCACAAACAGGCCTAATTTCAGGGCAGTGAGAGAAAGTAAAAAAAAACAACACAAGACAGACTCACTGTATCAGATTACACAACACATTGTGTGTGTGTGTGTGTGTGTGTGTGTGTGTACAACACATTAAACACAGCTAACGGTCTTGTCAAATCTATTCCATACAACATTCCATCCTCCAAAAGCAGCATACTTACCAGTACTTATTTCCTCACACACTGGTTTCCTGGTTTGTAGTGGTGGTTACATAAAACAAGAGGGCTTGGAGGAGAAGGCAGAGATAACAGAACATAACACAGTATAAACCAGCAGCTGAAGGATGTAACTTCTGTCGTGACAGTTTACCCTCTCAATAAAGTTGATTCAATTCAATTCAACATTCATCATATCCAGTTGTCCATTCATTCCTAATCAGATTCTCGACAACAACACATATTGATTCAAACCAGGAAGTGTGATGTTGGTTGATGTGTAGCCCTTTCCTGCAGTCAATGACCAAGAGCGCCCTCTTTGGCCTCATGTGTGGAATGTTGTCAATATATTTCCTAATTTGATAATTAATCAAGACTATTACAAAGATCCCAATGAAAATCCGGTGTTTCTATGTCAAAAGTTTTCTTTATATTTCAGTCTTCTGTGATGTATATAAAGTGTAATATTGGGATGCAAATTCAAAAATTAAATACCTTTCAACTCTATATCTGATATGATACAGGTGTCTTCTTTGTTTAAGCCCATAACCACGTGTGTGAGGTGTATACTTATGTTTCAAAATAGGTTTGTTTAAGACTACTAAGAATCACTCTGTGTGACCCTGATTCAGCCCACTGCGGTGAAAGGTTAAGCCACAAACTGGGCCATCCAACAACCGGAAGCAGGCGGCCATTTGTCATTTCTATGACAATGTCACATAGACATAACCAATGACGTGTTCCTCAGGTTACCATGGGCCTCATAGGGGGCACTCCGTGAGTGATTGTATTTCTAGACATTCCTGAACTGTACAATCTTAGAAAAAAGGGTTCCTAAAAGGTTATTTGGCTGTCCCCATAGGATAAGCCTTTTGGATCTAGGTAGAACCCTTTTGGGTTCCATGTAGAAACCTTTGTGGAAATGGTTCTACATGGAACCCAAAAGGTTTCTACCTGGAACCAAAAGGGTTCTACCTAGTACGAAAAAGGGTTCTACAAAGGGTTCTACTATAGGGACAGCCGAAGAAGACTTTTTGGGGTTCTAGATAGCATCGTTTTTAATTTTTTTTTTAAGTGTAGGCATCTCATTCCTCTCCTTTCGAAAGACCATCATATAACAATAACATACACCATTAAGCAGACACTTTTATCCAAACCGGCTTAGAGTCATGCACGCTTACATTGTACATATGAGTGGCACCGGCAGGCCTGGAACCCACAACCATTACAAGTGCCATGCTCTAACAACGGAGCCACACATGACTTCATAAGGCCTTCTTGCTCCGGATTCCCAGGCATTCATATCCAGCCTGTTTAAAATACAGTGTGGGAATGCAAATAGTAGTCTACATACTGCACATACTCCCCTTTCTCCCCCCGTTCGTTTCTCCATCCCACCTCCCCCCGGGTCTCCTCTCAGGGAAGAAGGTAGTGAATGTGATCTAACAGGCTGGGCTGTCTTTAGCAGCTAGGCCCGAATCACCCTCCCATCCACCCACCCCTGTCTTCTTGGAGCAGAGTTCAATAACATGGAAATAAGAAGTGATGCCTTGACGTGATGAATCCAATCGAAAAGCAGAGGAAGAGGATGAGAGAGAGGAAGAGAGAGACAGAGAGGAATATGAAGGGAACGATAGAGAAAGAGAGAAGATGAGATGGAGATATAACCTGAGTGGGCGACTGCTTTTGCATGCCACAATGACTGGAGGGGATGTGCGTACACTGCGTGTGTGTGTGTGTGTGTGTGTGTGTGTGTGTGTGTGTGTGTGTGTGTGTGTGTGTGTGTGTGTGTGTGTGTGTGTGTGTGTGTGTGTGTGTGTGAAGCCTGTAGCCACAGCACCGCTGCAGCTGACGCAGTGAACCTGCACACACACGCACGCACGCACGCACGCACGCACGCAGGCAGGCAGGCAGGCACACACTTGTTTTGGGGGAAATTATATTGAAACTTTGACTACAAGTATCGATTTGATACATGTTTTGCTAGGTAGAGTTGGCTAGCGCTAGCCAGCTGTACTTGCGCCAGAACTCTGGTACTTTTCATCCTATAGCTTGTTTTCGTTTAAAATAGTGAGCCAACATGTTTTCAGTAGTTTTATTTCCCTGACTGATCAAAACTCATTTTATCACACTCTCTCTTGTCTCTCTGCAGCAGACATATAGTGAGCAATATGTTCGGAACATCAAATCGCAGTATCAAATCGCATAAGACAAATAGAATCGTGAAAATCGTGAGAATCGCAATACACATGGGCACCTAAATATCATGATTATATCGTATCGCGCGGCCCCTGTCAATTCCCAGCCCTAACGCACACACACACACACACACACACACACACACACACACACACACACACACACACACACACACACACACACACACACACACACACACACAGGTGAGTGTGTGAAGGATCATGGAAGATCAGCAGCTGCCTCTGAGTTGTCCAATCAGCAGCTTTTCTTTAACGATGTCACAAACAGGCCTAATTTCAGGGCAGTGAGAGAAAGTAAAAAAAAACAACACAAGACAGACTCACTGTATCAGATTACACAACACATTGTGTGTGTGTGTGTGTGTGTGTGTGTGTGTACAACACATTAAACACAGCTAACGGTCTTGTCAAATCTATTCCATACAACATTCCATCCTCCAAAAGCAGCATACTTACCAGTACTTATTTCCTCACACACTGGTTTCCTGGTTTGTAGTGGTGGTTACATAAAACAAGAGGGCTTGGAGGAGAAGGCAGAGATAACAGAACATAACACAGTATAAACCAGCAGCTGAAGGATGTAACTTCTGTCGTGACAGTTTACCCTCTCAATAAAGTTGATTCAATTCAATTCAACATTCATCATATCCAGTTGTCCATTCATTCCTAATCAGATTCTCGACAACAACACATATTGATTCAAACCAGGAAGTGTGATGTTGGTTGATGTGTAGCCCTTTCCTGCAGTCAATGACCAAGAGCGCCCTCTTTGGCCTCATGTGTGGAATGTTGTCAATATATTTCCTAATTTGATAATTAATCAAGACTATTACAAAGATCCCAATGAAAATCCGGTGTTTCTATGTCAAAAGTTTTCTTTATATTTCAGTCTTCTGTGATGTATATAAAGTGTAATATTGGGATGCAAATTCAAAAATTAAATACCTTTCAACTCTATATCTGATATGATACAGGTGTCTTCTTTGTTTAAGCCCATAACCACGTGTGTGAGGTGTATACTTATGTTTCAAAATAGGTTTGTTTAAGACTACTAAGAATCACTCTGTGTGACCCTGATTCAGCCCACTGCGGTGAAAGGTTAAGCCACAAACTGGGCCATCCAACAACCGGAAGCAGGCGGCCATTTGTCATTTCTATGACAATGTCACATAGACATAACCAATGACGTGTTCCTCAGGTTACCATGGGCCTCATAGGGGGCACTCCGTGAGTGATTGTATTTCTAGACATTCCTGAACTGTACAATCTTAGAAAAAAGGGTTCCTAAAAGGTTATTTGGCTGTCCCCATAGGATAAGCCTTTTGGATCTAGGTAGAACCCTTTTGGGTTCCATGTAGAAACCTTTGTGGAAATGGTTCTACATGGAACCCAAAAGGTTTCTACCTGGAACCAAAAGGGTTCTACCTAGTACGAAAAAGGGTTCTACAAAGGGTTCTACTATAGGGACAGCCGAAGAAGACTTTTTGGGGTTCTAGATAGCATCGTTTTTAATTTTTTTTTTAAGTGTAGGCATCTCATTCCTCTCCTTTCGAAAGACCATCATATAACAATAACATACACCATTAAGCAGACACTTTTATCCAAACCGGCTTAGAGTCATGCACGCTTACATTGTACATATGAGTGGCACCGGCAGGCCTGGAACCCACAACCATTACAAGTGCCATGCTCTAACAACGGAGCCACACATGACTTCATAAGGCCTTCTTGCTCCGGATTCCCAGGCATTCATATCCAGCCTGTTTAAAATACAGTGTGGGAATGCAAATAGTAGTCTACATACTGCACATACTCCCCTTTCTCCCCCCGTTCGTTTCTCCATCCCACCTCCCCCCGGGTCTCCTCTCAGGGAAGAAGGTAGTGAATGTGATCTAACAGGCTGGGCTGTCTTTAGCAGCTAGGCCCGAATCACCCTCCCATCCACCCACCCCTGTCTTCTTGGAGCAGAGTTCAATAACATGGAAATAAGAAGTGATGCCTTGACGTGATGAATCCAATCGAAAAGCAGAGGAAGAGGATGAGAGAGAGGAAGAGAGAGACAGAGAGGAATATGAAGGGAACGATAGAGAAAGAGAGAAGATGAGATGGAGATATAACCTGAGTGGGCGACTGCTTTTGCATGCCACAATGACTGGAGGGGATGTGCGTACACTGCGTGTGTGTGTGTGTGTGTGTGTGTGTGTGTGTGTGTGTGTGTGTGTGTGTGTGTGTGTGTGTGTGTGTGTGTGTGTGTGTGTGCACGTGTGAGTGTGTGGGGTGTGTGTGCCACACAACAGGTTGCCATGGTGGCGGAGGGAGCCATGGAAAATTATCGTTGGCTATAGACTAATGAAGCAGCTGCTGGGATGTTTATTCCGTTTCTGGATGACTGGCCTTACCCCTTCCCCCTCTCCTCTCCTCCACTTCCCCCTCTCCTCTCCTCCACTTCACTCTCACCTCTCCTCTCCTCTCCTCCACTTCACTCTCACCTCTCCTCCACTTTCCCCTCTCCTCCCATCCCCTTCCCCCGCTCCTCTCCTCTCATCCACTTCCTCCTCTCCTCTCCTCTCCTCTCCTCCACTTCCCCCTCTCCTTTCCTACGACAGTGTGTGTGTGTGTGTGTGTTATTCGTTTACAAAGGCGTACCTGTTGTTGCAGAGAATGGAACCAACGGAGAGCACCAAGGACATAAAGAAAATGTTAAAAAATACATATTCAATTCATATCATCAAATGTGACTCTCTTTTCTAGCCGCCTCAATGGGTTGATGATGACAACAGACCGCACGTATCCGTTTACGTTTCGACGAACAATAAAGTTGTATGTTGTGCTACGTATCAAAGGATGATGCATCACAGGCCGCTATGTTAAACAGACATAGATCACAGCAACTCTCCCATGTCTCCATGGACACACATGTACCTCATTAACTAGAGTCTTTGGTCAGACCACAATGGCCTCTCCTCCTTACACTGGGCTAAATACATGTGGTAATACATTACTTGCACCAGTCTAAATCACTTGGACAGACATCACATAAGGCAGTGGATCGCATGACTACTTGATGGAATTGTATGGTCTCCAAGCATAAGAAATCACAGTTTTTTTTTAACCCTTATTATACCAGGTAAGTTGACTGAGAACACATTCTCATCAACAACCTGTGGAATAGTTACAGGGGAGAGGAAGAATGAGCCAATTGTAAGCTGGGGGATGATTAAGTGAACAGGGAATTTAGCCCAGGTTAACACCTCTACTCTTACAAGAAGTGCCATGGGATCTTTAGTGACCACAGAGAGTCAGCACACCCAATTAACATCCCATCCAAAAGACAGGGCAATGTCCCCAAACACTGCCCTGGGGTAATGGGATATTATTTTAGACCAGAGGAAAGGGTGCCTCCTACTGGCCTTCCAACACCACTTCCAGCAGCATCTGGTCTAACACAGGGACCAACCCTGCTTAGCTTCAGAAGCAAACCAGCAGTGGGATGCAAGTTGGTATGCTGCTGGCTTTCTACTCGTTCAGCACTTTTAAATTAAACAGGGGGAAATAAAATAAGAGGAGACTAGACAGTGAGGAAACCACATAGATCTTAAAGTGAAATAAAACCCCGGCGAGCAGCGAGCGCACATCTGGAAGTGGAAGACTACTCTGACACAGCCTTGCCTCCACAGTCAAGTCCGTGCCAAAGAGTCATGTTTGTTTTTGCTTCGAGGGAATAGAAGCGGGAGAGAGGCAGAGAGAGAAAGTGAGAAAGACGTGACGAGAGAAGAGGGTTGAGGAGGAGTGAGGTGAAAAGAAGGAAGATCGAAAGAGAGTAATAGAGGAACGAAGGGTGAAGCGAGAGGCGGCGGGGGGGTAGAAAATAAAACACGCCAGATATTCAGGAGGGATATTATCGTAATCTGAAGACATTTAGTTCCACTCGAGCCAGACTATAGATTTGTCCTTGCACGCAGGGTCTTGGGAAGTAGCCAGAGTCAGAGATAAAGGAACCAATCGGTCGAGGGACGACGCACTCACAACACAACCAAAGAAAATGATCCTGACTCCCCCTGCCTCCATCCTCCTTCCCTCGCTCTCCTCATTTCTGATTGTTTATTTCACTTTTGTTTATTACCTCATTCACTTACTTTGGCAATGTAAACATATGTTTCCCATGCCAATAAAGCCCTATGAATAGAATTGAGAGAGAGAGAGAGAGACAGAGAGAGAGAGAGAGAGAGAGAGACAGAGAGAGAGACAGAGAGAGAGAGAGAGAGAGAGGGAGAGAGAGAGAGAGCGCAATAACCCTACTCTCCAGCAGTCCAACACCTGACCCATATCGACCGGCGCCTTTGTGTCAATGAACTGTTTGTTTTTGCTCTGAGTTTTGCATAAACTAAGTGACTGGAGAGAAAACAAACCAGACATTATGGAGGTGACTGATTGACCGTGTTCAACAGCTTCATTTCACCAGGAAGTGCTGCACATTGCACAAAAGAGAACCTATTTTTACTAGAAGCACACGGAGTGTAAGCACAAAGCCCGACATACAGTAAAAGTATGCTAACCAAGTAAATAGTATGCTAACCAATCCATGAATTACATACATACAGTTTGTTTAACAACATGTCATATGCATATAACAACTATTCACAGCAATTTAGACTTACAGTAAAATGTATTCAAGGACTAGTCCGCAATCTATTTCTGTTGCTTCAGGAATGCAACACATAACACATTCCCAAAATGTTTTATTTGGTATTTCTAAATTGCTCTCCCTAAAAATAAACACGAGTCTAAATATGTTTCTACTCTGGCTTACAATTTTGGAACAGCTGTTCATTTATTGATTCAAGAAGATTCAGTCTCTCTCAGCTGCTGCATGAATTAGTAGTAAAAAAAAAAGAGACAGAGATATATCCAAAATGTCCCCCTATTCCCTATATAGTACACTACATTTGACCAGGGCCCATAGGGGACGCAAACAGAACGTAATTAAAACCAGCAATTAGCTTCACTCTGTTGCAAGAGGAGCACAGGGGTTGATATCTAATGTAATGTAATGTAGTATAGTAGTACACTAATGTAGTAATACAGAAGAAAGAACGAGGGAGGAGATGAGGAGGGGAGGTAGAAAAGGAGATGCTGCTTATTTCTAGGCCCCAGTTTTGTCTTTTAACTTTTAATGATTCCATGCCTTGCCTTTCTTCTCCGGCAGCGCAGGGTATCCTGTTTACATACTTGGTGCTGTACTTGAAAGCGGGGCCTGCGCCTTCCCTGCACAGACATGTTGGGGAACTGCTCGCACTAGCCCTTCTCCGCGCCCGCCCGCCGGCAAAAAAATAAACAAAAATGGAGGGGTTTGTGTAATTGCAACACAACGGAACGAAGCCTGTCCTGTCTGGTTACAGTATGATAGGGTAGACTTGGCTTTACTGTAAGGCACCTGCATGGAGTGTGTGTGTGTGTGTTTGTTTGTAAGATAACCCACAGCACACGTTCACAGCGTATGTCTTTGTTCAAAAAGATCATAGCAGTTAGAGAGAATCAAATATCCTGTATGTAGGAAGTCTTAATCAATGCAGGAAATGAAGACATGTACGATATCGCTGAGTCACTATATATAGCCCAATAGTTATGAGCCTTGATAGACAGTCTTGTCATTTAACAGATGCTTTTTCATACTGGTCCCCAACGGGAATTGATCCCACAACCCTGGTGTTACAAGCTCCATGCTCCACTAACTGAACTACACGGGACCACAGACGACTGGTGTTCACCGCTGGGGTGAGAGAGAGGTTGAGATGAGGTTATGGTTGTTGGTTAGGGTTTTGGTTTTGGTTTAGCCTGGTTAATGGTTAACCTTGAGTGGTTATGCAGAAATACACACACACACACTAATGCCATGTCTGCAGGCCTACCTAGGCATGGCTCTGGCTACTTACGTGTCAATACATCTCCGTGTTCTCTGCCCGACCCACTCATTCTTGTCCAACTTGTCGTAGCCCTTTACACTCTTACCTGTATAAGTGTTGAAAATGGCAGATTTGGCCACTGATAAGTGCCTAAATTGGAACGCGTGGATGTACACTAACATTCTGTACATGACGTCACAGCTCTGTGCTTCACAGCGCTGTACGGGTTTTGACTGACAGCCACTCTGAACTTGAGCACTGCACGCAACAGGGAGCTGCCCCCATCCCTCCTGCTAATTGGGCAACTTTTGCTAATGTTTTGCTCTCTGAGTGAGGGAAATGCTGCATTTTAAGAGGACTCGAGGTATTTTAAAAGATGAGACGTTGAGGATTTTAATAAATACCGCTTTGATGTCATACAAGCGAACCCAGACACCAGTCCAAATGTGAACATCGCATTCCATATCACAAAACATACGATAATCATTTCCCCATAACCTTCAAACTCATCCCTTATAATTGCTACCGTGCTTATGCATACTTCTTTTGTAAGAAACGTTTCATCTTAACCCTATCCATATAGGCCAATTCCCGCGAGTGTAAAGGGTTAAACGTGTCTGTTTAATCTTCATATCAAAAGACAAAGAAAAAGAATCCTCATCTCCAATAAACTAAAAAAAACGATCTGCGCTACGTCCCAAATGACACCATGCAGTGCACTACGTAGGGAATAGGGTGCCATTTGAAACGCAGCTAATAAATCAGATATGCATCTGGGTAATGTAATGCTCTCGTTACAGGAGGTGTCCTGAGTAATCATTATCATCCCGTAACCACAGCCAGGGGATGCCTGCACCAATCAACAGGGGCAAAATTAACTAAGTGATAAAACGTTGGCGACAGTTTGTCTCAACATCAAGGCCAGGCAACCAGGCCAATGGACACTCCTGCCTCATTCTCTGTCACTGGATCTGTCCTTCCAGACCCCTGTCATGTGATAAGGTGGTGGCGGTGGTGCTCAATGCGTCAAGCAGAGCGATGACGCGCCAGCTAAAATAAGGCCTGTAATATCTCTCTCTCTCTCTCCCTCGCTCTCTCTCTCCCTCCCTCTCCCCCTCAGTCTCTCCCTCTATGTGTGTGTTTTCTGTTGGGGGGGCGGGGGAGGGGGGGCGTACACTACCCCTCATCCTCCAGTGAGAGCCAACAGGACCTATCCATGAGGAAGAAGAAGAAGAAGGGAGCCCTGGAAATGAACACACACCCTCCCTGCCGCCACATCCCAGCAACACCAAGAACCCCTGCTGAAAAGGGCCTCCTGGATTTCTGACATCAACACCCTGTGTTGTGATGTGTGTGCGCGCGTGCGTGCGCGCGTGCGTGTGTGCATTCGTGTGTGTTCTTGAGGTTCGCTGACAGACAAGGACACCTCGTCTGTGTGTCTTCCCAGCACTAACACAGGAGACCTTGAGAGGCAGAGAGAGAGAACTGATTGAGAGAGCCCACCCACCTCCTCGCCCCCCTCCCAGCCCCTGCACCACTGACAGATCCCGGGCCCTGCTCCACTGACAGATCCCGGGCCCTGCTCTCACGCAAGCATGCCTCCCTGAGGACCCACGGCTGCCAAGAGGAAAGAGAGCCCTATCTCTTCCTGTGTGCCTCGCTCACTGCAGCGCCGATAAAACCCAACCCACAACACTACAGCACAGTACGACTATGACTTGGTCTGAAGGGTATATTAAACTGAGGAGGGCGGGGAGGGGGTAGAGTTTGCGGAAGACAGCAAGAGAAGAGTGGAGAGCGGACATGACCGGGTGTCCAGAGTGATTCTGCTGAGGAAGCGATGGCCAGAGCCAAAGCAAACGTCTCTCTCTGGCAGAACAGACATTCTAAGTATCCGTCTGTCACTTCTTACATTGCACATATTGTAGCTGCTGGAGTTATTTTCTCTACTTCAAGTTTGCCTCAAGTTTATTTTACACAACTCTTGCAAGGGGAAAAGTTGTTTTCAGTTCAAGTTCAAAATGTAATTGGTAGCCAAAATTAAAACTTCTGCTTTTTAAAAGAGATATAGTACTGTAACAAGACCAGGTAACCGCAATACATTTACACAAGCTTGGTAGTGAAATATAAACTATTATATTTGCCCAACAAGCCCCTACTGTGTTATTTCCACAGAAGTACATTTCCCCATGAATTATGACTTTGATTACACAGATTAAGGATATGTCGGGAAACAGCTATCACACTCCACTGGGGAATTCTGTAATCTGCTCCAACAGGTTTTTCAGTGTCAGTGTGTTCACTTCAAAGATGTTATTTACACCGAGCAGAAGAGGGTGAAAGAGGTGCAAATATTTGAAAAGGGAGAGAAAGAAAGACAGAGAAAAAGAGAGAGCGAGAATGGAGGAGAGAGAGAGAGATAGAGGGAGAAAGGGGAGAGCGAGCAAAAGAGAGTGACAAACAAAGAGAGCGAGGTGTAGATTAGAGAGAGGTAGGAAGAGGGTAGAATAAACATTGGATTCTGACAAGACATGCAGGCTGGTTTGTTATGTTTTAACTTCTTACCTTGCTGATAGATTTCCACTTCTCCACCTCTTTATTCTGATAACCCACATGGGGCTCTGCCTATGTAAATGTTCATTCATAACGCTGGGGGAGGGGAATGCCTGACAGTAATTTTCCACCGCCATGATGTTAATCCAAATCACCTCCCTGTGTCTTGACGGTGTGTCAGGTGAGCTCGAAGTGTACTGTATACAGTCATTCAGGGGATAGGTGCAGTCTGGTGCAACATGTTTAGTGGTCTGTGCCATGACAGTGGGTGAAACTGTTGCGTCATTTTGTGTCATTGGAAGAACATACAGGCTCGAGGCTCATGTTTGCTCATGACACATTGTCAAATATTAGGCCTTTAAATCTCAAAGAAAGGATGAACTGAGTAGGTTTGCACATTTTGGGGAATATTCAGAGGTGGAAACGTCCTGTGGGAATTAATGGGAATATATGGGAATTGATATTAATCCAATTTAAATGTAGATGTTTTTTTTGCTTTGGAAATATTTACCATATCTTATGGAGACAGAAACATAAACCTTTTACCTTATCATAAGTATATATAATTGCAAATTATTAAATTCTTCCAATAGAAATAAAATAAAAATATGAAAATTTTGTTAAACATTTAGTTACGAATTGAACTTGAATTAAATGAGTTGACTCGTCACATGGGATGATTTCACAGAACCACAAAAGAAAGGGAATATTGAATGATCCCCAATGATCCATTGCATCTCCCAAAAACGTTTTCAACATACATCTGTAAAATGATAGTCTAGAAACTAAAGCTTTGGTTGTCTTCCTCTCAGGCTTCCATGTATTCTCCCTGGACCTCCTCAATGTCCACCTCTTGAACATCAGACTCTGAGGCCCCATCTCCACTGTCACTTTCCAACCTTGTTGAGGATGGCTCGCTGTCAGGCTCAAAAAGCCTCAAATTTGCCCGGATGGCCACCAATTTTTCAACCATTGTATTGGTTAGCCTGTTGCGTGCTTTGGTGTGTGTGTTCCCAAACAAGGATGTTTGCGCTCTGAGGCGGCTGATGTTGGTGGGATTTGGAGGATGATGGAGGCAACAGGGGAAAGAGCCTCAGATCCACAAAGTCCCTTCCACCAGTTGGCTGATAAGATATGTTGGCACACTGCCATATTGCATCCCAAAGCCCTTGCCCTTGCTATCCCAAAGTCCTTGCTTGGAAGTGTACTTCGCCAGACTGCCAAAAACAAAGGTGGCGAGACACGCTAGTGAGACACGGTAGTGATGACACCATAGGCCTTGTTGATCTCTGCACCAGACAGGATGCTCTTGCCAGCATACTTGGGGTCCAACATGTACACTGTGGCGTGTATGGGTTTCAGGCAGAAGTCTTCACGCTTTTTGATGTATTTCAGATCTGCAGTATTCTCTGCTTGGAGCAACATTGAAGTGGGCAGAGCAGTACGGATAACTTCTCTTACATCTGCAAGCAGAGTCTGAACATCAGACAGGATGGCATTGTCTCCGTCAATCCGTGCAATGGCTACTGCTATAGGTTTCAGGAGTTTCAGGCTGCTTACCACTTTCTCCCAAAATACATCATCCAGGAGGATCCTCTTGATGGGGCTGTCCATATCGGCAGACTGTGATATGGCCATTTCTTGGAGAGACTCATTCCCCTCCAGGAGACTGTCAAACATGATGACAACACCAGCCCAACGGGTGTTGCTGGGCAGCTTCAATGTGGTGCTCTTATTCTTCTCACTTTGCTTGGTGAGGTAGATTGCTGCTATTACTTGATGAACCTTCACATGCCTAACTATTTCCTTGGCTCTGTTGTAGAGTGTATCCATTGTTTTCAGTGCCATGATGTCCTTGAGGAGCAGATTCAATGCATGAGCAGCACAGCCAATCGGTGTGATGTGAGGGTAGGACTCCTCCACTTTAGACCAAGCAGCCTTCATGTTTGCAGCATTGTCTGTCATCAGTGCAAATACCATCTGTGGTCCAAGGTCATTGGTGACTGCCTTCAGCTCATCTGCAATGTATTGACCGGTGTGTCTGTTGTCCCTTGTGTCTGTGCTCTTGAAGAATACTAGTTGAGGGGTGGAGCTGTAGTTATGTAGTTAAGTATTCCATGCGCACCATTCGACCACCCATCAGAGATGATTGCAATAGAGTCTGCTTTCTCTATGATTTGCTCGACCTTCACTTGAACTCTGTTGAACTCTGCATCCAGCAAATTAGTAGATAAAGCATGTCTGGTTGGAGGGGTGTATGCTGGGCAAAGAACATTCAGAAATCTCTTCCAATACACATTGCCTGTGAGCATCAGATGTGAACCAGCTGCATACACAGCTCGAGCAAGACATTCATCAGCAGTTCTCTGACTACGTTCCTCCATTGAGTAAAAAAAAACATGAGCTGTTGCTATCGATAAGGTGTCTGATTCATCATTTTCACCTCGAATAGAAATAGAGTGACTTTTGTCAGAGGTTGCTTGTTGTGAACGCTGAGGGAACTTTATCCACTTGGCCAGATGATTCTGCATCTCTGAGAATTTTACGAACCGTACTACTATGGATCTTGGTGGGGTGCCGCTGGGGGGTTTTGAGGCCAGAGCTCGGTGTGCTCTCTCGATTCCCAGGTCAGTGTCGTCGTCAAGTATGTCCTTGAATAGACCCTCCATAAAGTTGGGCATAGAGTCTTTTTCTGCGCCCTCTACTACGTTATAAAGTCTAATGTTGTTTCGACGTGAGAAACCTTCGAGTTCTGTCACTTTTACCTGTAGTGCGTGTTGGCTTTTCAGTGACTGTTCAAGTATTTCCTTGACTGCGAAGTTCCATGAATCCGTTTCCCCAATGCGCTGTTCTACGTCCCCCATTCTTGTAGATATGCTGTGAAGTTCTAATTTGTTTTCTTCCAGTTTCTGGTTAATGTCCTTCTTGAACTCATTTAGTTATTTTCTTACATCTTCGCGCAATTCCTCCTTCATCACCTCATGAAATGAGGGTTATTTTGCTGCTGCTATCTTATTTGCGCTAGCATTAGCCATTTTGGGTTCATCGACGATTATATCTTCTGCTGTCTTGTTACAGGCTGTTGTTGTAGCGCCGCGACCTTTTCCTATTTTCCCCTTTTCCATTTTGCGTAAGTTATTATAATGCTCAGAGTAAATACTTGAATTTGGGGGGGAAATTCCCAACCGATGTGCAGTACGAAAAACTAGGCAGTCATTTCCTAAGTTGCGCCAATTCTGCATCTCTGTTGCATTCTTCACATATGATTTGGCACAGTATTTGCAAATGTACACAGCTTTTCCTTCTACATTAGCTGCAGTGAAATGTCTCCACACCGTGGCATTTTCCTGTAAAGATTAGAAAAAAATTAGTAAAAAAACAACAAATACAATTCCATGTACAGATAAATAGTTAGATTAACAACTCCTTTGTAAGATAAATGTTTTAAGATTAAACATATATGGAAACAGGTGAATTAACACTCCTCAGTTAGCAGGCTCAAGCGAGCTAAAACCCACATGGTAGCAAAAACTAACTAGCAGAAATTGTCAACAAGTTAGAAATGATTTAAACACACTTTTCTTTAGGCTACAATTTACTTTTTTTTTTAATCATGTATGTCATATAAAATATATTCACCCCACCCAGTATGGTAATCAAAACTTACCAGAAAGCATGTAGTCCTTGGCTCAGACAGCGTAGTAGTGTGGGCTTAATAGCATCTCATTAGTGTGCAAGATCTTGAGAATCAGCTGTGCATGTGATGGAAGAATGCACTGTGCATGCAGAGGGTTGCAATTCCATTGAATTGGGGATAGTTTAACCAAATGATGCCACAAGACCTATAATTGCCTTATGTGTCTCCCACAAAAAAAAGGTTCACTGTTATAAGCTAACTTTTTTGAATTTAAGCATAATTCCAATGGAAAATTTCTGGAAATATTCCGGAAAGTTTCCAACAGTTTGCAACCCTAGACCCTGAGTTTGAGTTTCAGAAGGACGTCTTCATGGAAGAAACTGAGAAAAAAATTCTCAGAAACTCAGAAAATCCGAAGAGGCAAAGACTTCTTATTAAATAAAAGAAGTTGAATCAGGAATAGGGCTGTTGCGGTGACCGTATTACCGCAACACCAGCAGTCACGAGTCATGAAGGCAGTCAAATTCCATGTTACCGTTTAGTCATGATAATTAGACTTCTCCAAGCTCTGATGCTGCTGATGGTCATTAGTAGCCTACCAAACTTACTAACTGCCTGGTACTCTGCACTCTATTGTCCCTCTAATCATTCTGACATCAATGCAAATGTATTAAAAAATCGAATCAAACAGCTCATGTTGCGCAAACTTTCAATAGGCTATGCAATTGCGCAAGAAAACAGTGATGCCTCTACTAAAAAGAGGAGGATCCCATCAGCTTTCTATAGGCTTGGCCTACTATATTTATTTCTCAACTTTCCTAATATTAAGCACATTGTTTATCTTTACAACAGGAGTATAGCCTACCTGTCAGGCATGAAAATGAACCACGGGAAAAGCGTCCTCCATTCGCTATTTAAGTGCATAGATGACATGTATTTTTTCCCGCTGCCCTTGTTTCGAGACAGGTGCATGATAATGGTCCATTCTAAATCAAAACAAATTTCACACATATATTATTTAGTATATGTAAATACAATCATTAAATCAAGAATAGTCTGATGGGTGACAATATTAGGCTATCACTTGTGAATAATGCCCAGCATAAGAATCTGCCTATTTTTTGGAATCATAGTAGCACACCTCATGTAGCCCAGCCCATAGGCCTATATGTTTTGATAAGGTTTGTATCACAACTAAAGTGGCCAAATAACTTCTTAAAATTAAGCACACTTCTTATGGCTTGGGGGCAGTATTTCGACGCCTGGATGAGAAGCGTACCCAAAGTAAACTGCCTGTTACTCAGGCCCAGAAGCTAGGATATGCATATAATTGGTATATTGGTATAGAAAACACTCTAAAGTTTCCGAAACTGTTAAAATTATGTCTGTGAGTATAACAGATCTGATATGGCAGGCGAAAACCTGAGGAAAATCCATCCAGGTAGTGGGATTCTTTTTATGTGGGTATTTTCAATTGAATGCCTATAGACTATCTAATTGTGCACCGCCCTATGGGACTCCCAATGACGGCCGGTTGTGATACAGCCTAGATGTCTGGATGTGATACAGCCATAGTCAGGAAACATATTTTCCTCCCAGAAACACTAGATCATCGCTGCTCTTATGAATCATCATTGCAGGTATGTATCCTGATGCACATTCTTATTCAACAGCATAGGAACACACTCAGCTGTTTGTACAAACTCAGGGAAGTGGACTGTTGGAAATGGATATTCCCTTCCTGAGGCATGTCATCACCTGAGGGATACAATTAGAACTGCCGCTAACCGAACAATAACGTCACAGTCCAGTCCTATCCAGGCTTGTCCAGTCCAGCTGGATGACCATCCAACCTCCTGCATCTAATCCCCGTCGCTCGCCAGCAGCCAGAAGAGCAGGGAGAGAGCCAGCGCTAGATCAGAGGTGAAGGGTTGGAGCGGAGGTTAGCAGACACCTTGCTGCTCTGAGACACCAGGCATCAGGCCACAGTGAGGCATTCCTATTCAGCCTGACTTATGTTGATCCACTCAGTCTGAACAAAGAGAGCTTCCTGTATACATAAAGGAGATTACTCAACAGGTTTCCCCTGATAACTGACTGAGGAGCACACACACTTTTTAAAATGTATTTAACTAGGCAAGCCAGCTAAGAACAAATTCATATTTACAATGACAGCCTACCCCAGCCAAAACCGGGCCAATTGTGCACCACCCTATGGGACTCCCAATCACAGCCAGATATGTTTCAGCCTGGATTCGAACCAAGCACTGTACTGACGCCTCTTGCACTGAGATGCAGTGCCTTAAACTCCTGTGCCACTCGGAAGCCCACATATGCACGAATGAACAAACACATACTAGCACAGACGCTTGCGCAAACGCTCGCGCACACACACACACACACACACACACACACACACACACACACACACACACACACACACACACACACACACACACACACACACACACACACACACACACACACACACATTTTCCTATCCTTGTGGGGACCAAAAATGTATTTCCATTCAAAACCCTAAATCTAATCATTACACTAATTATAAAAATATAAACAATTCTCCCCAATTGGTAGTTATGGTCTTGTCCCATTGCTACAACTTCCCTACGGACTCGGGAGAGGCGAAGGTTGAGAGCCATGCGTCCTCCAAAACACGAACCTGAAAAGCCGCAATGCTTGCTTAACCAGGAAGCCAGCCGCACCAATGTGTCGGAGGAAACACCATCCAACTGGTGACCATGTCAGCTTGAAGGCACCCGGCCCGCCACAAGGAGTCGCTAGAGCACGATGGGACAAGGAAATCCAGGCCGGCCAAATCATCCCCTGTGACACAGCCTGGGATCAAACCAAGGATTGTAGTGACGCCTCAAGCACTGCGATGCAGCATCTTAGACCGCCGCGCCACTCGGGAGGGCCCCTTAAACTAATTCTAACCCTAAACCTAACCCCTGAGCTTAAAATAGCCCCTGTCATTATCTTTGTTTTACTATTCTTGTGGGGACTTTTGATTTCCTGTACCCACGAGGGTAGTAATACAAGCCCACACACACACACACACACACACACCACTCTGTTCAGTGCCTTCATCGAGACCAAGTGAAGCACATTAACATTTGCACTGCGAGAAATGTAAATATTATAACAAATTCCTTTAACACCAGACAAGCCAAGTGAGTCATTTTGACTTAATATGAATTTAAAATTGAAATATCTCTGCCATTTCTTAAAGTCATGACCCACTTCCATCCTTAACTTTTCCAAAATAAGTATATTTAAGACACATATGTTGTTAGCATTTCGATATCACAAACAGAATTTGTGTTCCAACCAGTTGAAGAGGACTTTTTCAAATCCTCCTACAGAGTCGCATGCTGGTAAGACATTTTGATTTCTATATAGTATCAGAAAGAGCAGATTCTGAAGTTTCCAAAACACTTAACATTGCCAAATAACTCTTACAAAATGTAAGAGATGAGCTTTATTTCACAATACACCTTTTCCAAGAATAACCACTGTTTCATGAGCTCCACACTTGAGCATGCGGCAACAGATAGCCTACAGTAACATAAACAAATGAATATTATATAGTGTTCTTTGAAATAGTAACTTTTTTCATATTCTAATGTTACCCAAGACCTTCATAAACACAACCAAAGGAGTATTTTTCCGATAGCATATATGAAATGTATTTATTAGAATAGTTTTGACTTGAAGGGGGGGGGGGGTTCCCTCGTGGTCTTTCTTTTGTTAACTTGCACCGTTCTCATGACACATTGTAAAAGGAGAACTCTATTATACATCCTCTGTGTATTCAATGAAAATATAGGAATCATTTTTTCCCCCCCTCCTAGACTATCTCTTCTGTTGTGGGGTTGTTAGTTTCAGAGTGTGTGACTCAGTGACAGCTGAATAACACTGGAGGTTTATAAAAAAAAGGGCGAAATCATAACAGCTGTCCTTCAGAGAGATGAAGTTTCTCTCCGTTTCCTCTCGCCTCGCCAAAAGTTGAACTCATGCATCAGAAACGAGAAGTGATGATTCACCAAACCCCTCCCCCCCCCCCCCCTTATAAAACCCAACAACCCCTAATTCCCTCTGTTCCCACCAATCTCAATCTGATCTCTCAATAATAAGAAAAAGCACCAAAACAACTCAACTGGACGTAATGGACCAGCCGATACCTTTCAGGATGGTGTAGGTCTGCTAAAGAGAACAAAGTAATAGGAGGCTACAGTCCCCTATTGGCTGCTGCTCTTTTCTTGTTCTTATCATGCAGCTGCTTCTGTTGTTACTCAGGGAAAAACAGGAGTAGGGCCTACAGAAAGAAACAGGAGTAGGTCTACAGAAAGAAACAGGAGTAGGGCCTACAGAAAGAAACAGGAGTAGGGTCTACAGAAAGAAACAGGAGTAGGGCCTACAGAAAGAAACAGGAGTAGGGCCTACATAAAGAAACAGGAGTAGGGCCTACAGAAAGAAACAGGAGTAGGGCCTACAGAAAGAAACAGCAGTAGGGCCTACAGAAAGAAACAGGAGTAGGGCCTACAGAAAGAAACAGGAGTAGGTCTACAGAAAGAAACAGGAGTAGGTCTACAGAAAGAAACAGGAGTAGGGCCTACAGAAAGAAACAGGAGTAGGGCCGACAGAAAGAAACAGGAGTAGGGCCTACAGAAAGAAACAGGAGTAGGTCTACAGAAAGAAACAGGAGTAGGGCCTACAGAAAGAAATAGGAGTAGGGCGTACAGAAAGAAACAGGAGTAGGGCCTACAGAAAGAAACAGGAGTAGGGTCTACAGAAAGAAACAGGAGTAGGGCCTACAGAAAGAAACAGGAGTAGGTCTACAGAAAGAAACAGGAGTAGGGCCTACAGAAAGAAACAGGAGTAGGTCTACAGAAAGAAACAGGAGTAGGGCCGACAGAAAGAAACATGAGTAGGGCCTACAGAAAGAAACAGGAGTAGGGCCTACAAAAAGAAACAGGAGTAGGGCCTACAGAAAGAAACAGGAGTAGGGCCTACAGAAAGAAACAGGAGTAGGGCCTACAGAAAGAAACAGGAGTAGGGCCTACAAGTCCCTTGCTCCACGAGAACCCCTTTTGACTTTCACTCTCAACTGACGACTCCTTTTCAACTAGTGCGGGGAAACTATTACGAAAACCCCTTTTTCTTTTACTTACTTTTCAAATTACAATCGCAACTTTTGACATTGTCTTCCCCAAGCATTGATTTTCCTGGTACTATTTGTTTTCTAACCATTGTATTCTTCCACCGAGAGAAAGTTGGACGGCTTCTCCATTGTTGGTAGGGAAAAAGAGGCAGTTTGTTTCAGAGGGAGACAGAACATCAATATTTGTTTTGGCTGGAGTCATTCATTCTAACGTAATGGGTGGTGTCCCAAAATAGCACCGTATTCCCTACATAGTGCACTACTTTTGATCAAGGCTGGTGGAGAATAGGGTGTTATTTTGGAACGTGGATATGGTCTTTGCAAAGTTCTTACAGTAATTTCTTATGTGTTTCCCAAAAAAGGAAATTCCACTCTCTCACACACAAACACACACACACACACACACACACACACACACACACACACACACACACACACACACACACACACACACACACACACACACACACACACACACACACACACACACACACACACACACACACACACACACACACACACACACACACACACAAAAGGGCTTGAGCTCTACAAGGAACATTGATTGAAAGAGATTGAAAGCTGTAGGTCATTAGGGCCAGTCTCAACCTGTCCTGCATGGTGACCTTTAACCTGGCCTGATTGAGACAGCTTTACTCGACTGCTGCTGACCTCTGTCTGACATTATGACCCCTGTGGTCATCCTGTGATTGGTTCTACAAACCTATCAACCGCTGTGATTTGTTCAATGCACACCTTAACTTCTTATGAGCAGGTAGCGTCCCACCTGGCCAACATCCGGTGAAATTGCAGAACACAAAATTCAAACAGAATTATAAATATTTAACTTTCATAAAATCACAAGTGTAATACACCAAAATAAAGCTTAACTTCTTGTTAATCCAGCCGCGGTGTCAGATTTCAAAAAGGCTTTACGGCGAAAGCACACCATGTGATTATCTGAGGACAGCGCCCCGCATACAAAAGCATGAAAAACATATTTCCACCAGACAGGTGCGCCATGAAAGTCAGAAATTGCGATATAATAAATGCCTTACCTTTGATGATCTTCTTGTGTTGGCACTCCAAAAGGTCCAAGTTACACCACAAATGGTCCTTTTGTTCGATAATGTCCTTCTTTATATCCATAAAAACTCAGTTTAGCTGGCTTCAGTCAATAATCCACCCAGTTTCCCTCCATCAAAATGCATACAAAATGAATCCCAAACGTTACTAATAAAATTTTCCAAACAAGCCAAACAACGTTTATAATCAAACCTTAGGTACCCTAATACGTAAATAAACGATCAAATTTAAGACAGAGAATCGTTATTGTCTTTACCGGAGAAAAAAAGCAAAGAATGCGCTCTCTTCGACGCGCTTGGAAACACTACAGCCAAAATGGGAGCCACCTAGAAAAACTACAATTTCTGGCTCATTTTTCCAAAAACCAGCATGAAACTCTTTCTAAAGACTGTTGACATCTAGTGGTAGCCCTAGGAACTGTAATCTGGGAGGATTTTCCCTTATAATAAAAGTGACAGCCATTGATGTTTTTTTTTTGGGGGGGGGTGGTTTGTCCATATCAGTTCTGTTATACTCACAGACATAATTTTAACAGTTTTAGAAGCTTTAGAGTGTTTTCTATCAAAATCCACCAATTATATGCATATACTAGCTTCTGGGCCTGAGTAACAGGCAGTTTACTTTGGGCACGCTTTTCATCCAGACGTGAAAATACTGCCCCCTACCCAAGAGAGGTTAACCCTAACAGTATCCCTTCCTTACTCATCTCTGACCACTGTTTACTCAAAAATGTAATATTTAGGCGTTGTAGCAATCAATGCCTTACAATGCATAACTCTTTATTTGGGGAATTTTAAGATAGAAATCTCTTGTCAAACTCAATCCCAACTACGGGTAGAGACCCCGGTGACATTTTAGTTCAAATACAGCACATGGCTAGTATTTCAGAGCTAGCTAGCGGTCGGTATACCTGGAGGAATCCGCTGGGTTTGTGATATGGCTTAGTAGGCATGTGGCAGATTCCTCAGTCTTGGCACTTCGCCTGCAATGGAACTTGATCAGAACTCAAACACAGGACCTTGACACCATCTGGAAAGTAGAGGAGCTCACGCTAACCAGACACAGATATTGTACATGTACCAACTGTGGTTGATAGCTATTGCAGAGAGGGCGCTGCTCAATAAGTTGGAACTTAATTATTTTTTTTAAATGGCAGGGCCTGTTCACCCTTTGCCCAATCTTTGCCCAATTATTGAGCATGCAAGCCAGCGAGATGATTAAGATGGGCATGAAGCAACACTGGAGTAAATTACACTTGGTCTGTGGCAGCCACTGAACTGCACTCCTGTACAGAGCTAGATTTTTCCGGGTCTTCCCGGGTCCACCCAACCCACCCAATGCAGGACTCCTTCCTAGCCATCTCAGCGAGCACAGGGCCATGGCTATTGGCTTACCCTCTTCAGCACAACCCCAGTCAAAACACAGGAGCGAGCGGCTAGCTGCTCAAGTAGGAACATGCCCAAGCACCCGCTAAAGACCCACCGTGCCCCAAGAAAACGGAGAGAAGAAAACGGAGAGAAGAAAAAAAGGAGAGAAGAAAACGGAACGAAGAAAACGCCTGTAGTAGGAAAAAAAAGAGAGAAAAAGAGCATGTCATTAAAATGTGGCTTTTATGGCGATGTGTCTTTTTTGGTTTACTCAGTGTTTACTGGGCTGTAAATCACAAGCCGGTCTTGACATCGTTGTGTTAAATGGGTGGGGGTTGGTAATATCACTGTGGTTAAATTATCACCATTGTTGTTGTTCTCATTGCGGTGTCCACGGGGGACATTCCTAGAACACTATAACTACGTGTCAGAGTGAAAGAATTCATGTGACGAGTCCAGTTCTTCAAAAACACATTTCAACTTTTACCGAGCGACTCGTGTTTTAGTCAGGTTGTGACATTAGAGGCTCATCGACCACTAGGTGAGTGTGATTCACATCAACAGCTTCGTCGCTGTCATATGTCCTAGGATATTTACCCATCTGAAAAAGGATGGCGTGTCTTACCGTTGCCTGAATCGGTTATAGAAGTCCCATTACAATGCTTCAGGTATTGGTCTGCTTTCATACTTTGCTCAGTAAAAGAGCGGGTCGGAAGGGGGTGAGCGGTAGAAAAAAGGGGGAGAAAAATGAATGAGAAAGAGAGCGGTAGGAGGGAGAAACAGAGAGAGCACTAGTCATCTAAGGTAAAACTCAGTACACACCGTCAGTCCGAAGACTGGGGCCTCATTCTGTCATAGAGTTAGACTAGCAGTGACTGTTATCCCTCTCAAACAGGTATTTGAACTAAAGCTTAGTAATGACTGTACCTGCCCTTGGTCTAGGTTAGGGTTTTCCAAACTCGGTCCTGGGGCCCCCCCTGATCTGATGAGTTGGTTATTTGAATCATCTGTGTAGTGCTAGGGCAGAAAAACAAATCATGCACCCAATGGGGCCCCAGGACCGAGTTTGGGAAACCCTGGTGTCTAGGTAGACAACAACAACATGTCAAAACCTTGAGCCTGCCAAAGCCTGTGAGGTCAGGGGTTAGAGGTCACTGCTAATGGTGACAGGGAACATTCCTCTCTGTCTCTGTGGCTTCTCCTCACTCCATTTCATCATGTTATGTCCTGGAGCAGTGTTTGCATTTGTGTGTGTGTGTGTGTGTGTGTGTGTGTGTGTGTGTGTGTGTGTGTGTGTGTGTGTGTGTGTGTGTGTGTGTGTGTGTGTGTGTGTGTGTGTGTGTGTGTGTGTGTGTGTGTGTGTGTGCGCGCGTAGCCCTCAATGTGTCTACAATGTCAAACACTACCCAGCTGAACATGTCCAGACACCATCCCATTCACTGACACCGCTTACTCACTGCAGTTACAATGGCGTCACATAGACCGACAAGCCGAATGGCAATAACAATGCAAATTGATCTGGTGTGTGATCATGCACTTTACAAATTGCATCCATCCTTCAGGCAGCTATTTATGACTGGATGACTTCAAAATCAACAAAGGGATACAAGGTCAATGTTGAGATGACATGCATAACAGTCATTTGAGTGTATGACCATGTAAACACATACTTCTCTAACCCCGGCCTGTGACATCACAACTGTGTAAATACTGAATCTGTGCCATGGTTTCTTTCTGCACTGATTAGGAAAAGCTGCATTATCCCAACATTGGTCAATATTGTTCTGTTTGGTTTGAGGATTTAGCGTTTAGTGTGTGTTTAGTCTCAGCGGGAGCATTTGTTTCTCAGCAAAATGGCAGCCCTGTCCCTCTACGTTTTGGTTTGACCTGCACATGCACTAATGTTGAGTCCAACCCTGTGTTGTATCTATCGCACCAACACTAACACCCACAACACTCAACACCATCCCTGAGTGCCAAGCCGCTCCATGTCACTCTGTCAGCACTTCGTAACAAACAACAGTAACTGAAAGAGATCCATTCAAAGAAGGCTTCAGTTCAGAATGATAACAAATACGACCAAATGTATGTCACACGGGAAGTGAAATGAATCATAGTTGCCATAGTCCAACCTTATTACAACCTCAGTACAACCTCAGTACAACCTCAGTACAACCTCAGTACAACCTTACCATGACCCCAGGAGAATGTGAGATTGGTTTGAATGGAGGGGTCAAAGGTGACTCTCAGTAGCTTGTTTAGCCTGTTTTACAGCCTCTCTCTGTTGGGGCATGCTAGCGACCCGACCTCCCTATTCCCCAAAGCAAAATCCCAACGCTGGAAAAACATCTGGGAAAGCCATGGACGGTGGTGGGGGAAGGTGTGTGAAATCACCATAGAGGCCCAAGACAGGATTCAGCGAAGGGGGGGGGGGGTAATGGCATCACTAACGGAGATAAATTTGGGAGGCATGGCGCCAGCTTTATTTCATAGGACTTCACATAATGGAGGAGTGCTCTTCAAGCCTGTTTCCTAGGAACCCACAAGGTGTGCAGGCTTTTGTTCTAGCCCAGCACTAACACAAATTCAACTAAAATACAACTTATAATGAAGAGTTGAATCTGACATGTTAGTAGTACTATGCTAGGACTACAGAAACCTGCACACCTTGCAGGTCCACAGGAACATGAAGAACACGACAGGTACTGTATATTTCAGTTATAATGGGACACGGCCTATTCATCATTTTTTTATTTTTAACACTGCTCTAATAAGTAGAGCTGAAATGTGACAGGGGTTAGGCCTACCAATAATATATATATGTCAGATCTATCACTAGGCAAACACAGCTGACTCCAACAGCAGTCCCTCGTGTTGTGGTTGTGCAGCCAGCGCCAGCAATGCTCCAGAGCTTCCCTCCCCAAACGTGCCCCTCCACCCTTCCACGCCCAGCAGGCAGGCAGCCTCAGATCCCAGAGATGATAAACAGGCTTCACAGAGACAAAGGCCAGAGCTAGGCAGGGAGACAACGCACAGGGAGGAGGTGGAAAGATGGACGTGTGTGTTGTGTGTGACGGATGAAGGTGAAGCCGTGCTTCAGTGTGTCTTTTAGGTCGACAATCATGACCGTGTCTCTGAGTTATTGTCTGGATGAAGTGCTGTTCGTCATCGACACAGACCACTGTCAGGAACCATAGATCCAGTGATCCAACATGATCAGAATTACTGGCCCACTAGTTCCCAGTATGCCTTCTCCCTGTCTGCTGACAGTACACACACGGACATGGACACACACACACACACACACACACACACACACACACACACACACACACACACACACACACACACACACACACACACACACACACACACACACACACACACACACACACACGCGCAGTATTTATCTCCCCCGGGTTTCTGCACTCTGCATGGGCCCCACTGCTACAGAGTCTGTCTCTTGTCTCACCATGGAGTCACATGGATTCACGGTGGTGATCTTTCGACTTTACTGACCCCAGTTCAGAGTCGTACAGTGTCAAACCTCCATTCCCACACTATCACTGACACTCCCTTACGTTACAGGGTCAGCCGAGTCAAACACAGAGATAGGAACCGCATGGTACGAAGAAGGCCTTGAAGGACCACTGTTCATATTGCAGCAGGGAACGCATAGTGAGCTCAGCCACACACATCTATTAACATTCACTGTTATTCCCCATGTGTGGATATTGTTGATATGGGAATAATGTTGCAACTACAAGCTGTTTTGTGAGGTCATGCATATTCTGATTCATTCTCAATCAGAAGATATCTGAGCGATATCAAGTGTGGAAATGGTTGGTTGACACTTCTACTCTGAACTGGGGTCCCACACTAAAGATAACCACCATGGTGAGACCAAATCAAATCAAATCGAATTGTATTGGTCACATACACATGGTTAGCAGATGTTAATGTGAGTGTTGCGAAATGCTTGTGCTTCTAGTTCCGACCGTGCAGTAATAGCTAACAAGTAATCGAACAATTTCACAAAAACTACCTTAAAAAACTGTAAAGCGACTTCAATTAAAGTGCCTGAGCATTTTAAACTGTCAAGATTAACAAAAGTCTATAAAACAAATCAAAATATGCTTTCACACACAGCGAGCTTAAAAAGTATAACATTGCACACAAGTGTAAAGGAATGATTAAGAATATGCACATATAAATATATAGATGAGCGATGGCCGAACGGCATAGGCAAGATGCAGTAGATGGTATAGAGTACAGTTTATACATATGAGATGAGTAATGTAGGGTATGTAAACATTATATAAAGTGGCATTGTTTAAGTGACTAGTGATACATTTATTACATCCAATTATTAATTATTAAAGTGGCTAGAGATTGAGTTTGTATGTTGGCAGCAGCCACTCAACGTTAGTGATGGCTGTTTAACAGTCTGATGGCCTTGAGATAGAAGCTGTTTTTCAGTCTCTCAGTCCCAGCTTCGATGCACCTGTACTGGCCTCGCCTTCTGGATGATAGCGGGGTGAACAGTGGGCAGTGGGCAGTGGCTCGGGTGGTTGTTGTCCTTCATGATCTTTTTGGCCTCCCTGTGACATCGGGTGGTGTAGGTGTCCTGGAGGGCAGGTAGTTTGCCCCCGGTGATGCGTTGTGCAGATCTCACTACCCTCTGGAGAGCCCTACGGTTGTGGGCGGAGCATTTGCCATACCAGGAGGTGATACAGCCCGATAGGATGCTCTCGATTGTGGATCTGTAAACGTTTGTGAGTGTTTTTGGTGACAAGCCAAATTTCTTCAGCCTCCTGAGGTTGAAGAGGCGCTGTTGCGCCTTCTTCACCACGCTGTCTGTGTGGGTGAACCATTTCAGTTTTTCCGTGATGTGTACGCCGAGGAACTTAAATCTTTACACATTCTCCACTACTGTCCCGTCGATGTGGATAGGGGGGTGCTCCCTCTGCTGTTTCCTGAAGTCCACGATCATCTCCTTTGTTTTGTTGATGTTGAGTGTGAGGTTATTTTCCTGACACCACACTCCGAGGGCCCTCACCTCCTCCCTGTAGGCCGTCTCGCCGTTGTTGGTATTCAAGCCTACCACTGTAGTGTCGTCTGCAAACTTGATGATTGAGTTGGAGGCGTGCATGGCCACGCAGTCATGGGTGAACAGGGAGTACAGGAGAGGGCTGAGAACGCACCCTTGTGGGGCCCCAGGGGTGGGTCGTCATTGTAAATAAGAATTTGTTCTTAACTGACTTGCCAAGTTAAATAAAGGTTAAATAAAAAAATAAAAGAGCAGGTCCAGCTTGGACCTCAGAGTACAGAGGTCTCTTTCTCCTGAGCCAAACATCCAGCCACTTCAACCTACTCTGAGCTCTCCATACGTCTACATAGCTCAGGCATGACCAAAGTGTTTTGTGGTCATGAAATTAAAAGCGGACAAGGGGAGTTGACCACCACAGCATGTTTGAGGTTGACCAAAATTGCATCACATTTTTGTGCATAAAATATACAAAGCCCACTTTAAATAGAGTCGAACTAAAGTTCTAGTTTCTTTAATAGCAACTAATAATGTAAAAATGCTAATACATAATGTATAAGACAATTCATTTTCGGACCATGCCGTGCAAGCACAGTACACCACTCTACTAGGATCCTGTTGCGTTTGTTTGAGGGGAGGGGGAGTTTGTGAACTTGAACTTCACACAGGCCGATGAGGAAGGAGGAAGGGAGGGAACAAAAGAAGGAAAGGAGGGTAAGGGGTTGCAAAGGAAGTAGAGTGTGGGTGGAGTCAGAGTTCAACGCCTGATTTCCAACTCCCTTCACACACCCTCTCTGTCCTTCTGACCCTCTCTGTTGCTCCATAAGAGAAAGAGAGGGGGGGGGGGGGGGGATAGAGAGTGAGGGGGAGAAAGAGAGAGAGGGTGAGGGAGAGAGGCTCTGCTGCTGCTGCTGTGTGTGTTGTGGTGTAAAAGAGGATGGATACAAAACGGGATCTCCTAACCGCTTTGGGGCTTGCAGCTCATGACTACTCGCACTGTGTATGGCCATCGCCCTGGCAACGTTTACTTAGTAACCCAATAAACGCATGTCTCCATTCGTTACAATTAACATCTTTGGTTGCCAAGGAAGTTAGGTCCAAAACATACAATATGCAAAGGCCCTTGTCTGATTTGCCTTTGTTGTTGATGCAGAGTGTGTATAGCTAACTGCTATGTCGGTGGATGCCCAGACCAACAAAAAAAAAATTGTCGGAGTGTCTGTTAGCTCTCGTCGTGGCCTGGCTTGCAACGAGGCTGCAGTCTTCTTCTAATTGATGCTATTTTGGACAGGGCAGGAACTATTTGAGGAAAAGTTATGTGTGGCAGAAACTAGAAAGGACAGTCAATCCTTCTGGTGTGTATGTGCGTGCGTACATGTGCAGTGCTAGCTAACATCTCCGACCACAAGAACATCCTCTGCTGTTTTGGGAGTTAAGAGGGGCCGGGCGTTGGGGGGACGGGGGTGTGTGTGTGATGATATTTAGAACATGTGTTGCTGCTCGACAGGAAAAGGAAGCTTGCGTCTGGCCATGTGACACTCTGAGGTACCATATTTCTGTCTGCCCTCTACTCAACAATCGACCTCAGAGACTCAAAGTGCAATTAACACGGCAACACAGATATAAACCGTTTCCTGAGAGAAATAGAGAGAGAGAGAGAGAGAAATAGAGAGAGAAATAGAGAGAGAGAGAGAGAAATAGAGAGAGAGACAGAGAGAGAGAAAGAGAGAGAGAGAGAGAGAGAGAGAGAGAGAGAGAGAGAGAGAGAGAGAGAGAGAGAGAGAGAGAGAGAGAGAGAGAGAGAGAGAGAGACTAGCAGTCAAGAGTTGAGAAGCGAGGCGAAACAAAGGGAGAAAAAGAATCCTCAAACCAAAAACTACAGATCTCAATCCAACAGTCTTCACCTCTGTCGTAAGAGTTCGCTACAATGTGCCCTATGAGGCAGCTAAAGTGTTGGTTTATCTATGAGTCAGAGTATGTGCCACCCACCACTGAAGAAGCTCTTGACCTTGAGGTATCCCACACTGAGCCGAAGCACAGACAGCTTGTCCAGCCTCGCACGTACATCCTCTGAGAACGGCAACAGCCCGGTCAACTTGTCCAGCTCTCCGTTCAGCCGATCCCTGTGGCGCTTTGACGGGTTCGACTTGATGCCATCTGTAGGAGGGGGTTTAGGACTGAAAAAGAGAGAAAAATAAGTTACGGTTCGATGATGGGGGTTTGAAATTGATGCAGGGTTTTTTTTATGGTCCCCGTTTCAACCCAAGAACTTGATCTTTCTACTATTGTTGAAGATATACTGGTGCTGAGAACTAAACACAAAAGTAGAAAGTGTGACAAGCAGCCCCGGTCTCTGCTAAACAGCCTGGTTTCTCTGGTGATGATGAAACCACCTTGTAAGAAATATTTTGGTAAAGAAGAGAATGGAATAGTAGTGCATATCTTTCATGGAATCTGATTTCCTTTTATTGTAATGTGAAAATGCCTGATCAATTTAGTCCTTAATGAAGTTGGATCTACTCTATGATTTTAGCCGTGTGCTATTCATGTTAGGGTATTCCCCTGTCCACTGTTGGGTTTCTGTTGAAGTGAATTCGGGCACTAAAGAAGGCTGTTAAAAAACATACATAGGGCCACTTCAGGAAATGTGATCCAGACCCAAAAACCTCCAAGAACAATTGTCTTTTACAGAGATGTCTCAAGTTCACAAATGTACAAAATGGCACCCTATTCCCTATCGCACCTGTCAAACTCAAGGCCAGCGGGCGGTTTGAGTAAATAAATATATTTACTGAACAAAAATATAAATGCAACATGCAACAACTTCGACGATTTTACTGAGTTTCAGTTCATATAAGGAAATCAGTCAATTTAAATAAATGAATTAGGCCCTAAACTATGGATTTCACATGACTGGGCAGGAGCGCAGCCAATCAGAATTAGTTTTTTCTCCCACAAAAGGGCTTTATTACAGACAGAAATACTCCTCATTTTTATCAGCTGTCCGGGTGGCTGGTCTCGGACGATCCCACAGGTGAAGAAGCCGGATGTGGAGGTCTGGGGTTGGCGTTGTTACACGTGGTCTGCGTTAACATTAAATTCTCTGTTAACAGCTCAGGTGGACATTCCTGCAGTTAGCATGCCAATTGCACGTCCCCTCAAAACTTGAGACATCTGTGGCATTGTGTTGTGCGCCAAAATTGCACATTTAAGTGGCCTTTTATTATCCCCCAGCACAAGGTGCACCTGTGTAATGATCATGCTGTTTAATTAGCTTCTTGATATGCCACACTTGTCAGGTGAATGGATTATTTTGGCAAAGGAGAAATCCTCACCAACAGGGATACAAACAAATTTGTGCACAGAACTTGAGAGAAAAAAACATTTTGTGCATATGGACAATTTCTGGGATCTTTAATTTCAGCTCATGAAACATTTTTGCTCAGTACACACAGAATAGTCTCTTCACTCTGTCCAGCTAGCTAACAGTCATCGAAACGAAAGCTTGTGTCACGCCCTGGCCTTATTATTCTTTGTTTTCTTGATTATTTTAGTTAGGTCAGGGTGTGATATGGGTAATGTTTATGTTTTGTTGGTTTTGGATGTTTATTTGGTAAAGGGGTTATGGGGTGTAAAATATGGTTTTGTGTTTAGTGTAGATGTCTAGCGTTGTCTATGTTGGTGAGTGATCTAGAAGAGTCTATGGTTACCTGAATGAGTTCCCAATTAGAGACAGCTGATGTCGGTTGTCTCTGATTGGGAGCCTTATTTAGGGTAGCCATGGGCTCTCATTAATTGTGGGTAATTGTCTATGTAGAACGTTTGTAGCCTGTTATGTTTGTGCACAACGTTTGTAGCTTCACGGTCGTTTTCTTGTTTTGTATAGTTTTTGTTATAGTGTTTCGTGTCGTGTTCATCTTCGTCTTTTTAAATAAAAAAAGAGAAGATGTATTCATATCCAGCTGCGCCTTGGTCCTCATTCTCTCCAGTACACGATCGTGACAGAATTACCCACCATAGGACCAAGCGGCATGGAAGGCGGCAACAGGACCTACCTACAAAGGATTTCTGGAGTTGGGAGGAAATTCTAGACGGGAGAGGACCCTGGTCACAGCCAGGGGAATATCACTGCCCCAAGGCAGAGATAGAGGCAGCACGGCGACACGGGAGGAAGCCCAAGAGACAGCACAAAAAATCCTTTGGAGTGGGGCACTTGGAGCAGTCGGCGAAGTTGAGGGGTGAGTCTGAGTGTGTCGAGGAGTTATTGGACAGATTGGAGGAGAGTGAACGAAGGGGAGATTATGAGACATTCGAAGAGTTGTTGACGAAATTGGAGGAGAGTGAAGAGAGAGAGCTGTTGGTTTGGCAGAGTATGCAATGCATTCTTCCTGAGGAGCGTATTAGCTGTCCGATGCCACCTGTGTCAGTTCCTCGTACTCAGCCTGAAACTCGTGTTAAAGTTCCGGAAGATTTGATGCCGGCTATACACACCAGGTCTCCAGTACACCTTCACAACCCGGTGTGTCCTGTTTCTACTTTTTGCACTCATCCTGAGATGCATGTCCCCAGCCATGTACCACTAGTTCCGGCACCAAGCACTAGGTCTAAGGTGCGTCTCCAGAGCCCTTTACGCAATGTTCCTGCTCCCCGCACTAGCTTTGAGGTGCGTGTTTCCAGCCCATTACCACCAGTGCCTACACCACGCATCAAGCTTCCTGGGTGTCTCCAGAGCCCTGTTTTTCCTCCACGTACTAGCCCTGTGGTGCGTGTCTCCAGCACATTACCACCAGTGCCTACACCACGCACCAAGCCCTCTGTGTGTTTCCAGAGTCCTGTACGCACTGTTCCTTCTCCCCGTACTCGCCCTGATGTGCGGGTTCTCAGCCCAGTACCACCAGTACCGGTACCACGCACAAGGCCTATAGTACGCCTTGAGAGTCCAGTGTGCCCTGTTGCTGCTCCCCGCATTAGCCCTGAGATGCGTGTCCCCAGTCCGGTACCACCAGTTCCGGCCCCACGCACTAGGCCTAATGTGCGTCCCCAGGGTCCAGTATGCCCTGTTCCTGCTCCCCGCATTAGCCCTGAGATGCGTGTCCCCAGTCCGGTACCACCAGTTCCGGCCCCACGCACTAGGCCTAATGTGCGTCCCCAGGGTCCAGTATGCCCTGTTCCTTCTCCCCGCACTAGCCCTGAGATGCGTGTCCCCAGCCCGGTGCCACCAGTCCCGGCACCACGCACCAGGCCTACAGTGCGCCTCAGCCGGCAGGAATCTGCCGTCTGCACAGCAATGACTGAACTGCCCGTCTGCCAAGCGCCATCTGAGCCATCCGTCTCCCCAGCGCCATCTGAGCCATCCGTCTCCCCAGCGCCATCTGAGCCATCCGTCTGCAATGAGCCTGCAAAGCCGCCCGTCTGCCATGAGCCTGCAAAGCCGCCCGTCTGCCATGAGCCCACTGAGCCGTCCGCCAGACAGGAGCCGCTAGAGCCGCCAGCCAGACAGGAGCCGCTAGAGCCGTCCGTCAGACAGGATCTGCCAGAGCCGCCAACCAGACAGGATCTGCCAGAGCCGCCAACCAGACAGGATCTGCCAGAGCCGCCAACCAGACAGGAGCAGCCAGATCAGTCAGATAGCCATGAGCAGCCAGATCCGTCAGCTAGCCATGAGCAGCCAGATCCGTCAGCTAGCCATGAGCAGCCAGATCCGTCAGCTAGCCATGAGCAGCCAGATCCGTCAGCTAGCCATGAGCAGCCAGATCCGTCAGCTAGCCATGAGCAGCCAGATCCGTCAGCTAGCCATGAGCAGCCAGATCCGTCAGCTAGCCATGAGCAGCCAGATCCGTCAGCCAGCCATGAGCAGCCAGATCCGTCAGCTAGCCATGAGCAGCCAGATCCGTCAGCCAGCCATGGGCCATCCCTCAGTCCGGAGCTGCAGTCCCTCAGTCCGGAGCTGCAGTCCCTCAGTCCGGAGCTGCCATTCCTCAGTCCGGAGCTGCCCCTTACCCTGGTGCTGCCCCTTACCCTGGTACTGTCCCTGACCCTAGTACTGCCCCTGACCCTGGTACTGCCCCTGACCCTGGTACTGCCTCTTACCCTGGTACTGCCCCTTAGTCTGGAACTGCCCCTGAATGCAATGGGGTTAATGTGGAGGGGGGTCGTTTGGAGGAGGCCTAGGAGGTGGTTAGGTACTGTGGTGACGTGGGGACTACGACCAGAGCCGGAGCCGCCACCGTGGAGGGGAGCCCACCCAGACCCTCCCCTAGACTGTGTATGGTGCGCCCGGAGTTCGCGCCTCAAGGGGGGGGTTATGTCACGCCCTGGCCTTATTATTCTTTGTTTTCTTGATTATTTTAGTTAGGTCAGGGTGTGATATGGGTAATGTTTATGTTTTGTTGGTTTTGGATGTTTATTTGGTAAAGGGGTTATGGGGTGTAAAATATGGTTTTGTGTTTAGTGTAGATGTCTAGCGTTGTCTATGTTGGTGAGTGATCTAGAAGAGTCTATGGTTACCTGAATGAGTTCCCAATTAGAGACAGCTGATGTCGGTTGTCTCTGATTGGGAGCCTTATTTAGGGTAGCCATGGGCTCTCATTAATTGTGGGTAATTGTCTATGTAGAACGTTTGTAGCCTGTTATGTTTGTGCACAACGTTTGTAGCTTCACGGTCGTTTTCTTGTTTTGTATAGTTTTTGTTATAGTGTTTCGTGTCGTGTTCATCTTCGTCTTTTTAAATAAAAAAAGAGAAGATGTATTCATATCCAGCTGCGCCTTGGTCCTCATTCTCTCCAGTACACGATCGTGACAGCTTGACAGTCAATAAGCATCGAACATTCCGAAAGCGATAGGTAGAGGACAAGTGTTTTGCAAATTTTGACGGCAAGCTCAATTTTAACTGCGGCACAACCGGACCTCGGTGAAGATCGAATGCACCCCGCGTGGAACATTTGTATGACACCCCCCCGGGCCTATAGCATCAAAAGTAGTGAACTATAGGGAATACACTGTCATTTCAGATACATACAGAGACTCGATCCCGTTTGATAGTTGAAGAGTAGCTGAAGCAGATGTGATTCTCAACCTCAAGTAAAGAACCAGGTCATCCTGATTCCTCACAAATACAGGCCTCTGTGTACCAAGTATTTTGTCTTAGAGTAAGTCTCACCAAGCACCTTTGGGTCACAGCTACTGCACTCTCTCTGGCATATTCCTAGAAATGTATTTAACTCTCTTTGTAAACTGTCAAATAGCATAATTAATCCATTATAATGTTCAACTAACTACAAAAGGCCTTAAGTCCAAGAGCTTATATTAGGCTGGTCAGAGTTGTTTTAGGCATTTGATAAGCAAGGCAATATTAGCTTTGTGTGTCAAATATACTGTACATCACAATCATCTATTCCAAAAAAAAAACGATGTGAAAAATGTTATTGGAAATGAACTTTCAGACATAGAAGAAAAACTGAAAAATGTATTAGAAAGGAATTGTCATAGACATAGATGACATGTCAAAACCTAAACCTTATAATGTTGTTAACATAGTGTGTCATTGTCTACTCTTACCAATCATTAAAACCAACAAGTTCTCCCACTTCTGAATTTCCTGGTTCAATGTTTGGGAGAACCATGTCTTGAGAAACCAAGCCATTGTTGTCAAATGGAGGTCTGCTGTAACCCAACACTGTATTTTCACCAGCAAGGGCTTACCCGAAGGGATTTCAACAGTAACTCAAGCCAGAGGTTTGGAACCAAATTATACATTCCCAGAAAACAAGGGAACGTGATGACACCAGAGACTGGCCTTGGGGACAATAGGCCCTTCACTCAGACCATCTCTGTCCGTCCACCATCTTGGATTCCATCTTGGATACCTCACACAGACGGAGGCACCTTCATTGTTGTAGCACAGGTGATATCACAAGTTAATGACAAATTCCAAGTGACCTTAGCATGTTTTGATACGGGTGCACGTAGTTCAATGTTACAGTAGTGTATTCTTAACCACTGCAAGGGCCACACAGTGATGTTTACATACGTATGTATTTATAATAAGATAGGTGCTAGCTTCTTGTAGCATTTTGGCGGACATCATTAAAATGGCCAACCTTTCCATAAACAGTTCAAACCAGTCGGCCTAGATCTGAACCAAAACAGATAACAGGCCAGTCTTCCAAAGGTTAACCTGATGGCTGAACAGAGGAGGAGTGATAGAGGAACCAGATCTAGGTAATCTGATTTTGAGTGTTGTAACCGACACATGACACGAGAGGCCTGTGCACGTTTGGAAATAGCGGGGCCCAGGCCTGGATTCAAATAGTATTTGTTTTCCAGCAAATACTTTCAACATTTGACATAGCCATCACGGAGTGCCAGATGGGCAGCGTTTTGCCTTTTGGGCCTATTCTATTGGTTATTTTGCACCAGGCATGCTCAACCAAGGGCAGCTAAAGTATTTGAACGTGCACAAATATTATTTGAGCCCGGCTCTGGTAAGGTCATTCCCACCCTGATAACCTCCAGTAGAACTCTATCTGTCTCTGGTCCACCACAACAAAACAAGACTGGAATTAAACTCAGATGGCTTAACCTGCAGCGTTCGTCTTGCCCACCTCGCTGGCTCTCTCACCATGACTCATACTGTAGGTCCAATTCTTAAAACAATGGATGTGTAGTATTATCTATCTTGGCAGAGTTTTACCATCTTATTGCAAGACTGCTTTCCCAGACTCACAAACAAAGGCACTTTGTCTGAGTCAGTGTAGCAACAACCCCTGAATAAGATTAGGTTATATGTCTAAAATAACAAGTACATCAAAACTGTCTAGCATTCTTTCCAAACTGTTTGGTAAAGAAGAAAAAAAGACAAGGTAAATACTGTCTAACATTCTTTCCAAACAGTCAGGAAACTGTCTGTGAAGTAATGGGGAAGGTAGTAGCCACACCTGTGGATGGGGAATAGGGGTCCCTTAAAGTAAAGCTTTAAAATGTGGGAATGTGAATGCATGGTCATCACCATCAAAGTCATATTAATCCATTGACATATTTGCTGCCGAAAATAGCCGAGTCACTTCTGGCTCAAGTGTTACCGTAATGAGCTTCTGGTGAGGTCCGTTACAGTTAATGTAGCCATGTGACATCACTGAGAAGTGGCAAGCCAGGGGTGGAGGGGTGGCCGAGGGTCTGGTGTGGACTGGAGAGCCAGGAGAGCCTGTCTGTCTGTGTGTGTCTGTCTGCCTGTCGGGTTCCATGTCTGTCTGTCTGCCTGTCGAGGTCCATGTCTGTCTGTCTGTCTGTCTGTCTGTCTGTCTGTCTGTCTGTCTGTCTATGAGTCTCTTAGATAAAAAGTTAAATGTTTGTTGAATTTTTGGATCACTCTCATTTGATTCACAGAGAAATCACAAAGAGTCATGCATTTTCTGTTCTGAAAGGGATTTTTCCCAGCGGGAAAATCACCAACTAAAAGTCAGTGACCTAGTGATAGTGGCTGACTGAGTATCATACTCAGAGGAATGTCTACTAAAACACTAGCGATGCATCCCAAATGGCATCCTATTCCATATATAGTGCACTACATTTTACCAGAGAGCCCTATGATCCCTGGTCAAAAGTAGTGCACTATACTATTTACGGAATAGAGTGCCATTTAAGAGGCAGACTAAGCCTGGTCTGCACACAGCAGCCACACAATGATATCATTGTGGAGGTAGAAAAAGCTCACTCTATTGGACACTAGAACTGTAGACACTGTCTCCTGCTGTAGGTAATGTAATATCATCAATCTTCTCTTTTTAAAAGGCCAACAGGTTACCCTGTGCCATTGTTCCAACCTTCTGGAAATCTGATAGAGGGAGAGAGCAATGAACAGATCATGTTTACATATAGGGCTGGTAGAAAGTGTGGAGATTGGAGAAAGAAAATACCTTTTCAAAATTGAGTAAAATACTTGCTGAATAGGGCCAAAGTTATAAGTTATAACTAGGTAATAATAAAGTAATTACTCATACGTATTAACTCAATGAGTCCCACGTATCGCTGGTGCGTTTCGGACTTCTAACTCTTCTAACTTTAGAACATTGTGCGTCTGAGGTACAGTCTTCTCGTACCATTGGAATCGTCTATTTCTTCTGCATCCGTAAATACCAACCATTAGTCTGCTTGATTACCGGTGGCTGAGCTCGAGGAGTATTTGTGAGACAGGGGCAGAACCCAAATGCAGTTTTTTTTATACAAAAATGTCTGTAGAGTCTGAATGGTTAGAGCTACAAACTGTTAAATACTTTCTATGAAACGCCAAGACTCTCACAAACACGCACATGTTTTTTTTTTTTATCTATGTTGCTCACAAGCTACGTAAGAGTTATTAGAAGGTAAGGGGTTCTTCAATATAGAAGATCGTTGGAAATCCCAGGACGTGTGTCAATAACACTGTAATATGGTCAATGAATTGCTGACACAAACTCCAAACTCAACACAGTTGTCACTGACAAGTTGGATATTCATTTCCCAGTGAGCAAACAATTGATGTACTTACAGCTTTCATCTCATGAATGCAACTCTTTATGTAAATATAAGGGCCGGACATGCAGATTAATGAATGTCAGATAAACGAAAATAAGATTTTTGCTGGAATCTTGAGACCAAAATGTTCTGAATAGTGCAATATATTGAAACATTTAAAAAAACGATTTGTTCAAGTATTTTTTTTGCCAGAGAATACAACTGTATAACTTTGTGTGACTTCGAAATATGGTAATTTGCAGAGGAAAAAGTTTTGGAATGCAAAAAAGTTTGTTCCTCATGATTGAAAAAAACCCGCAGGTCTATTAAATTACAAATTTTCGACCCAGTTTTCCCTGCTCTCCCTCCCCCATGTAAGCATTGCGTGAGAGCGCAGCCAATTTTCTACTTGATTATGACTAACGCAAGACTACCATTTCTATGCCAGACCATAACTACACACCAAAACTCAATCTTAAGGTAACCCTAAAGACTTGAGGAAGAATTTATAGCAGGCTACTGTGGAAAATACTGAGAACTTAAATAGAGATTGTATAGATAACAAATCGAATGAAAATGGTTTGGAACGAGACAGTAGGCTAAATCAGCTGGGCATCGTTGTATCTGCAGAATCATTGCAGATATCCTGAGCTATACCAACTTAAACACAACTTAAACACAAAACCAGTATCATAATATGCATATTATTCATAGAATATGATCAATTATAGATTGATACATAACACGTCAATCAATGTGTGTATCGTAAAAATGCAGTCATGCATTCACCCATAACATTATGACAAAAGGTCTTATTTGCGTAACTTGATTTTGTGAAGCTCAGAACCCATAGCCTATAGTGAAAATAAGTGCCATACGACAGGCTACACAAAGTCTACTATACACATAATAGTAGAATAACCTTGAAATTAAACATTTGGTTTATTGATTTGTGTCGTTATAACCTGTATTAGTAGCATTGGTTGACCTGTAAGACAATGTAACTATTCCTTTTACACAAAGTAGCCGTAACTTTTAACTTGAAAATTATATTCAGAGTTGCTTACATTTTCTGAACAGGCTTCTTCCGTTTCTTAGCGGCGTACTGCGCCGTACTCCCCAACATGATGTATATCTATCTCACTAAGAAAGTCTATTGAATAAGACTATCCAATACGTTTCCCTCTTATTCTTGCAGATAGTTTTCGAAGACACACGACTAGATAAAGCTCTGTATCATGTAAATATCCACAAGGTGTCCGCCGATGTACAGAACGTCTCATACGTCGAAGCTCCAAATATGCGCAGAAACTATTCCTCTTCGTAGACCAGACCGATAAATCCAAAATAGCTTTTTGATTGTAAAAGTTTAAACAAACTTTTCAAACTGCACAGCAGCTAGAAATGTCGTGCGTGAACCGAACACATTTGACTCCTTCCTTCCTTTTTTTTTTATTTTTTTTATGCTGTCATTCCTAATGCATTAACATACTGTACACTCCTCCATTTGGGCGAACGTAAAGGCTGCGTTTTATGCTACTCGAACCAATCCAGAGCGCTGGTTCACTGTATCTCGCGCACCAGGTACAGTGGGGTTGCTCGCTATTGGTGCAAAGAGCTTTCAGGAAATATAACACACAGAGAGAGAGAGAGAGAAAGAGAGAGAGAGAGAGAGACTTTGGTGAGTGTAATGTCTACTGTTCATTTATATTGTTTATTTCTCTTTTATTTATTATCTACTTCACTTGATTTGGCAGTGTTAACATATGTTGCCCATGCCAATAAAGCCCCTTGAATTGAATTGAGAGATATACCTTTAAAGGGGCAATCTGCATTTCTAACAATAATGATGAGGTCGACCCCGCCACTGTTTTGGTAAACATCTGAGGGATGAGTCTGGAGAAATGTATCCACTCTGAAATTCATAGACAGAGGCACAGAGCTATGGATGGAAGGACTGAGTATCCATGATATCAAAATGATAGTTGTAAACATGTTTTGAGGTTATACAGTGCTCGTTTCTAATTACATTGTTAACAAACAAAAGAGTAAAACAAGCTTATATTTTGGGTCTGATGGAGTACGACAGTTGAACTAAGCTCAAGAGGTTACATTATTCAAGAATCAATGGGTATATATACAGTATCATTCATTTAAAGAATTGCAGACTGCCCCTTTAAAAGTGGAGTTGTTTATGATATATACAACGAGGACAAACTGTACATATTGTACTTACATAATCGTTTGCAACCTTTGATATCATGGAGAACGCCCCCAGAGCTATGTGCAATAACGAATTTCAATTTAAATACTGGCTATTGTCCTGGGCCTCTAACCTTATACTTGAATGCTAGATTAAAACATTTTTAATATACACAATTTCAGATAATTTTATGTTAGTGCATGCACTTTGGCAACCAAACATTTCCAAAGCCACTTTCTCCCATGCAATAGTATATAATAGATAGCCAGGTATTCCCGGGCTGCGGGGCTCTACCATAACCCTGTTACCATGTGGTTGCGCATGGTTCAATGATGCTGGGAACTTTTCAGACACTCTTCCCATAAAGATGACTTATTGCTGCTGGTTCAATGATGAATGTGGTAATGGTTGCCTAGGGTTGTCTTGAAGAGTTTTTTGTTGATTTCAACAAAGAAATGCTGTTATGTCCATGGGCTTTTGAAATTCCCCAAACCACAATCCATTAAATACACTTGCAAAATATGGACAGTTACTGTACAAGGCCTTGTTTTATTCCATCTCCTCTTTCTCTGCGATGGCTTAGCTTGGCCAATGGATCCTAGTAGTAGGACAGTATTTCCAGCACATGATAATATTGGATAATTAAATTCTGAAGGAAACTGAAGTGAATGATTAACACTGCCAATAGGGACTTACTGGTAAAGATTCAACAACTTCAAGGAGACACAATGGACAGGATTATAATCACATGGAATAGAAACTAATAGAATAGGATAGAATAAAACAGAGCCTCACTGTATCATGACTTTGTTACTACCAATCATGTGGACTGGGCCAGGGAGGCCAATGTTTGCTAACACGTTGATATGTTCTGTACTCAGGCTGCAGTGATGTAGACACCCCAGACTGTGATTGGTTTGGTTGGGTCGCCCAGGTGTTGCTGTCTGACAGGGAGTGGAAAGACACACACACAACCTCTGACCGACCACATTGACCACGGAGCATGAACTATCTGCAGCACACATATTGAAACAGTGTCAGTGAAGACAAACAGTCACAGAAAGGACAGTGAAGCACACCACAGAATAGCTGACAGCTTTGACTTGGCTGGCAAAGAGGGGTGATATGCAATCTGTAAAATCAACTTAATCAACACTCCACAAAGTAGGTCCCCATACGACAACAGGTCATGGTCGCAAGTTAACTTCTTTGAAAAAGTAGGAGTTCAATTATTGTTCAATCTGTCACCCTTTACTCCTACACCCTGTCAGTAAACACTGCATGGAGGACTGGGGTTGAAAGGTCTCTCTGTTCTCTTGGTCTTGTTGATTAACCAGTCAATCACAATGTATTTTGGCGTCATATATTCAGCTGCTGGCAATGACATAGCGTTCCTACAGATTTCATAACCACTGTTTATGTGTGGATCCACATATCGACAAAGTATTTGCCCAATTGTCAACTGAAGCAATGTATTGGGGTTTACACTATAATGGAAACTTTTAACACATGATATCAGTCAACATTACTGTAGTACTAAAGCTGAATTGAATACAAATTGTGACAAATGTATGTTGAGAAATACAGTGATATAAACACAGAGCCTAAATTGAGTGCAATTGCAGAACTAACACCAGTTGGTTATTTTGTGCCTGTTTTTTTTGCGTCTGTTTCCCCCCTATTAACAACACTCACCAGAAATAATTTGGCATAGCTGCCTATTAAAGAGTCCTATCCAAGCAAGTATTTGAAATCACCGTCATAGCCACTGGAGGGAAAGTCTCTGCCATAGCGAAGAACAAATGAACACATGGGAAAACCTATTTCGTTACCATAGAGCCACTGTTGTTGGTGCTTATAAACAAACCAGTAACAAGTAAGCAACTATTTATGATATACCACAATCTGGCACCATTAAGTTACTTTTACGGTCAAAAATACATCCAGTTAAATTAAAGTTTGACTTGAAATAAAGAAAATCTGTCCGGATAACATACAGGAAACTGACACCCAGACCTTAGTTAGTGAAGTTGCCTTGGTAGCACTGTAATTATGTAGATTGCAGAGGGAGTGTAAATTGTATGAATTAAAATGAAGGATCAACTGTTTGTAGCGAGAACAAATGGAGTTTTTAAAAACCCTCTCTGTTTTGACCTTCATTTGAAGCACAATGCCATTATTGTCATGATGGCGTTCAGATCTGAAATTCTACTTCAATCTGAAATATGATTTATAAAATGTTGTTAAAATAGCTGTAGTATGATACAAATTCTAGGGCTATTGTGGAGGTAGAATTCAGTTTAGCTCTATCTGACATGTCAAGAAATAAACATGCAACATTAACAAAACTGCACTCTTAACATGAGCTAATCAAAGAATGACATATTTAGAGTTATACAATTCAGAGATGTTTATATTGTTTGGCAGGGACAGGGTGAAACTGCTGTTAGTTCCCAGTTCTAGATGGCAAATCAAAGATTGTTACCATAGTGTTTCACAAGACACGCAGAAATGATTTTAATACACTAGTAAATCTGTTGAAAACAGTTTTAAATGTTACCCATTGAACTTTTACTGGGTAGCATTTAGTTCTATAAGCAGCTTCATAAAGTGAAATGAGCGCTGTGTCATTTTGCATTCTTCTCAATTATCACATCTTTCTGTACCTGAATCCATGATGTAGCGCTTCAGAAAACTGATGTGCTTTTAAGGAAAAACAAACGAAAATGCCATTTATATGTCATCTGCCTTCTCAAAGTATTTGTTGGCATGAAGGGACTAAGATATACTTGTTTGTGAGTTTCGTAACCAAGGACAGTTTAGGTTGCACAATGGGAAATGTAAACAGATTTGCTGAGGGAGGGTATCCAGTACGATACTCAGATTTAATAGGTTTGAGGCATGAAGTGGGTGGAAAATGTACCATCGCTGCCTGGTCTCTACCCTCAAGTAATAGCTACCACCCTCCTCTGCTCACCCTGCAGTTATTGACTGATATTACATTCTTATTAGAGCAAGGAATTCTGCCCCTAGTGGTGAAAAACAGAACTCTTGTAGGATAGGTCGGCAATTTACAAGAACACAGGCCGAGGAATTTGGCGCTATGACCATTCTACACAATCTATTTATATGTATATCTGAAAATCACTGACCATGGTTATTCATGTTCACAGCATTGCTGTTTTCCTGATACTGATGCCGTCTGACTGTGTTGGAGTCTAGTCGGACGAGTTGGCGTGGATGATGCTGTTTTGAATTGAGCATAACGTCTCTCTCTGCTCTCGCCCTTCATTTGACGAAAACACGGAATAAAGCACTGGATCTTCAAAAGACTGAACTGGCTCGAAGTTCAAAACTCAAGCTGTTGGATGGCCGCCCTGTCCAGCCATCAATTTGTGCTGTACTTATAAGGGTGCAGCACTAGTGGAAAAACAGCAACAACCTAGCTAAATCTGATACTATCACATAGGTCTGGGAACAGTTACAGGAGCTTACCTCCAATCAAAATGGCTGCCGAAGGTTGCGATTTGGCATCGTTTCATTTGCTACAAGTTGTTTGTGTTTACCTCTCTTTGAAGCAGAGAGGGGAAGTCCGGGGTTGTCTGGTTCACAGAGAAAGGAAGGGATTAAATCCATTGTTAAATCCAGAAGTGGCCCTTACCCTTTACTCAGATCCGAGTAGCCATATCTAGCCAAGCACTTGACCTGTGGAAGAAGAAAATAAAGAGTGTACAAGGAAATACAAGTCTTCTCCCCAGTGAAGTTCTTTCATCTCTCTGCGCTCTCATCGTTATATTTATGGGTACAGTAATGTATCATTGTACATAATATTGAATATATTATGAGTATATGCTTAGAGGATATCTGTCGTCATTCTGGTGCTGTAAATCATAAAGTATTGCACTCTCTCTGCACTCAGCCCGGTGGTGGACCTTGCAATGTTCCTCTTAATGTTCCTCTTAGTCTTGTATAGATGTATGAAACATGATGAAAATGACACACTATCTCCACCTTAAAGTATCTAACCTGATAGAGACTCATTCTTCAAACTCAGTCCAGGCCTGGACCCTGGACCAACACACGCATACGCACACACACACACACACACACACACACACACACACACACACACACACACACACACACACACACACACACACACACACACACACACACACACACACACACACACACACACACACACACACACACACACACACACACACACACACACACACACACACACACACACACACACACACACACACACACTCTTCCAGTCATATTGTCATCCTGAATTTGAATTTGATTTGAGAGACCTGTGATTGCGGACAGATGTTGGCATAGTCGACATAGTGTGTGTGTGCAAAACAAGGTGGAGGGTGGGGAAGAGTTGGTCGGTCAGGTCATTGTATAAACTTTACCTTACCGTCTGGTCATGGCTTTTTCCATGGCAGCTCTAACTCTTTCTCTCTCCAGCCCAATGAATCACAACTGGGTTTATTGGAAGGGACTTAACCCTTGTGGGCGTTAGGTTGGCCTTTTGGAAGACAAATTGGTACCATTTCTCATCTTGTTTTTTATGATGAGGGATTATTAGCTGTGAACTTTTTAAAGGAGGCGAGGGTAGTGAGTTATGCTCACTGTCACGCAGAGCACTGAGTTGGCTTTAGGACTGTAGTCTTCATTCCTACTCAGGAAACGATTTGTTTGTATCAAACACTGAAGTCAGCCTTCACTTTAGCCTTGCCTCTATACTTTCAACAGAAACTGAAGACCATTCATTTAAACAGTGTGTGAGGTAGAGTACTCCTAAGTGCCTACCTAGCTGACATGTTTTGAATAGTCAGGCTCGGGTGTGTTATTTGTCCTCTACAGTGTAGATGGAAGGGCTCTAAAGTACGTTTCTCTCCTGTGAGTAGATTATGGGCGCACACACTGGGTCTCCTGACGGTAGAAGTGGGCACGGATCCAGTCATCTCAGATCTCTACAAGTGCCAAGGAGGTAGGAGATAGGAGTTGGTTTGGGATCTAAGGGATATCTCTGCTGTCCAACCTACTGGGAAATGGCGGGCCAACTAAATTGTAAACTCCAGTCTGTACCCCACAGGTATAAGGGCAGGGGTAAGTTTTGTGAATCAAGTGAAAAAGTACTTGATTGTCATACTTGAGTAAAAGTAAAGAAACAGTACCTTAATAGAAAATGACTCGAGTAAAAGTGAAAGTCACCCAGTAAAATACTATTTGAGTAAAAGTCTAAAAGTATTTGATTTTAAATATACTTAAGTATCAAAAGTAAATGGAATTTCTAAAATGTACTTAAGTATCAAAAGTAAAGTAAAAGTACAAATTATTTAATATTCCTTATTAAGCAAACCAGACGGCACGATTCAATATTTTTTATTGACAAATAGCCAGGGGCACACTCAAACTAATTTACAAAAAAAATTGTGCTTAGTGAATCTGCCAGATCAGAGGCAGTAGGGATGACCAGGGATGTTCTCTTGATAAGAGTGTGAATTGGACCATTTTCATGTCAAAATATAATGAGTACTTTTTGGGTGTCAGGGAAATGCATGGAGTAAAAAGTACATTATTTTCTTTAGGAATGTAGTGAAGTAAAAGTAAAAGTTGGCAAAGATTAAAAATAGTAAAGTACAGATACCCCAAAAAATTAGTTAAGAAGTATTTTAAAGTATTTTTACAACACTGAAGTTTGGGTACCTTATAGTTTGGGTTTGAGTGTAGCTAACAGGTCTGACTGCTGACACCCAGGCTAGCCTTCTCCCACCGGGTCACACCACTCCTAATGCTCAATTCTCTACAAGTGTGAGAAAATAAACATGTTAATGATGAGTGGAGCTGCGCACCGAATGAGGCTAGCTCCACATGTGCTTTGAGTTGAGAAGGGGGATTGGGAGGCTTAGGTCTGACAAAGCCCCATTGGTCACTGATATAAGGCTGCAGCACTTTCAGGCTCTTCCATGGGCCACCCCATAGACTCCCACGCATGTTATAATCACTTAGGTGCAGGTTGTCATTGTTGAGCGAATTCGAATCAGACTGATATATTCTCAGATTGTCTAGATCAAAGTAACCTACTCTTAATCAGCTTACTAAATCGAACAATTGTTGACATAAACCCCCCCCCCCCCCCCCACACACACACACTTAAAACAGTGAATAACTAGTAAATGTACAGGAGTAATCTTCCAAGGCTGCTTTGGCAGCCACGGAATTCCTAGTGATACTATGTATCATAACATAGCGCATGTTTTTGGGGTACCTGATGAAGTGCAAATTGGGCAGTAGACTCACCTTATCTCCAGGCCATCAGACTTTTAAACAGTCACCACTAGCCGGCCTCCACCCAGTACCCTGCCCTGAACTTTAGTCACAGTTACTAGCCGGCTACCACCCGGTACTCTACCCTGAACCTTAGAGACTGCTGCCCAATGTACTTTACATAGTCATTAAACAACTGGTCACTTAATAACAATAGTAATACTTTTTTACTCAATATGTATATACTGTATTCTAGTTGAGGCTCATCCTATATAACTACTGCTGTACAGTCGTGGCCAAAAGTTTTGAGAATTACACAAATATACATTTTCCCAAAGTCTGCTGCCTCAGTTTGTATGATGGCAATTTGCATATACTCCAGAATGTTATGAAGAGTGATCAGATGAATTGCAATTAATTGCAAAGTCCCTCTTTGCCATGCAAATGAACTGAGTCCCCCAAAAACATTTCCACTGCTGTCACGCCCTGACCGTAGTTATCTCTGTTTTCTTTATTATTTTGGTTAGGTCAGGATGTGACGAGGGTGGGTATGCTTGTTTTGTATTGTCTAGGTTTTTTTGTAAGTCTAGGGGTTTAGTAGGTCTAGGTATTTGTAAGTCTATGGTGGCCTGAATTGGTTCCCAATCAGAGGCAGCTGTTTATCGTTGTCTCTGATTGGGGATCATATTTAGGTTGCCATTTTCCCTTTTGGTTTTGTGGGTTCTCATTCTATGTTTAGTTGCCTGTCTGCACTATCCATATTAGCTTCACGGTTCGTTTTTTGATTTTGTTCGTTTTGTTCAGTGTTCGTTCTTTAAATAAAGAAGAATGTACACTTACCACGCTGCGCCTTGGTCTCCTGCTTACGACGGCCGTGACAACTGCATTTCAGCCCTGCCACAAAAGGACCAGCTGACATCATGTCAATGATTCTCTCGTTAACACAGGTGTGAGTGTTGATGAGGACACGGCTGGAGATCACTCTGTCATGCTGATTGAGTTTGAATAACAGACTGGAAGCTTCAAAAGGAGGGTGGTGCTTGGAATCATTGTTCTTCCTCTGTCAACCATGGTTACCTGCAAGGAAACACATGCCGTCATCATTGGTTTGCACAAAAAACACCATTTATCGGATCATCAAGAACTTCAAGGAGAGCGTTTCAATTGTTGTGAAGAAAGCTGCAGGGCGCCGAAGAAAGTCCAGCAAGCACCAGGACCGTCTCCTAAAGTTGATTCAGCTGCGGGATCGGGGCACCACCAGTACAGAGCTTGCTCAGGAATGGCAGCAGGCAGGTGTGAGTGCATCTGCACACACCTTGCCATAAGGCCAAAGTGATAACTAAGTGGCTCGGGGAACAAAACATTGATATTTTGGGTCCATGGCCAGGAAACTCCCCAGACCTTAATCCCATTGAGAACTTGTGGTCAATCCTCAAGAGGCGGTGGACAAACAAAAACCCACAAATTCTGACAAACTCCAAGCATTGGTTATGCAAGAATGGGCTGCCATCAGTCAGGATGTGGCCCAGAAGTTAATTGACAGCATGCCAGAGCAGATTGCAGAGGTCTTGAAAAAGAAGGGTCAACACTGCAAATATTGACTCTTTGCATCAACTTCATGTAATTGTCAATAAAAGCCTTTGACACTTAAGAAATGCTTGTAATTATACTTCAGTATTCCATAGTAACATCTGACAAAAATATCTAAAGACACTGAGGCAGCAGACTTTGGGAAAATTAATATTTGTGTCATTCTCCAAACTTTTGGCCATGACTGTAAACACCTTTTCTATTCATATACTGTTCATACCGTCTATACACCACATCCTAATACTATATATTTATATTCCGGACTCTGACATTGCTCGTTCTAATATTTCTATATTTGTTAATTTCTTTCTTTTTCATTTTGGGATTTGTGTGTATTGTATTGTTTTGTATTGTTAGGTATTACTGCACTGTTGGAGCTAGGAATGTAAGCATCTCACTACACCCGTGATAACATCTGCAAAATATGTGTACGTGACCAAAAACTTTTGATTTGATTTGAAAGTCCCCTTTCTTCCTTCACTCAACTCCATAAAAGTTCTAATGGGTTCTAATGGAATTATGATGAAAATATGCATAGTTTTCTTCACTATCAGAATTTAGGGGCAACAACATCCCACTGGGCACAGACGTCAATTCAACGTCTATTCCACGTTGATTCAACCAGTGTGTGCCCAGTGGGATAGGCCTATCTTCTTTTCCCAGTTCCCAAAATAATGAACTCCCATAATAAACTCCACTTGATCCTACTGCCAAGCTCCGCTGTGTAATGATTCATTATATTGAATATCACGTCGACCTGGCTGGCACAACTTGGAGAGATAGGATGATGGGATTTATGAGGAATGTTCTTCTCTCATGTTTATCTGACTGGAAGTGTTTTCAAGATCGGCGTTGGAATTTCGGTAAAAAAATTGAAAGCAGTTATCTCCCAGACATAAATAACAGAGTAGTATATAATCCAGCAGTCTTCAGACATCTACTTTCCTCAACTTGACCGTCTGATAACTGTGGCATCCAGCAGGTGGGGCACTACAGTGATCTTGGAGGGAGACAAACAGCTCACCTTGGGTCCTAGGGCATCGGGTTTATGACACCTGGGTCTGGCCTAGATCCCCAACCTTTGGGTTTTCCAAACGGATGACCACCACTCACTCTGGACAAGTAGCATAGGCACAGATACTGTGTGCTGTGGTGCAACGAAAGGCATGGACACCACCTTACAGAATCATGTAAATGTTTCCAACGAAGAATGCAATTAAGGAGGCCCCTAAGGATCAACCGCAACTACATCAAATATATTTACAGAGAGAAAAAATGTCAAACAATATCTGCAAATGTCACTTACGATGTTTGTTCTATTAGCATGCAGCAGCAGTGCCATCGACGACTAGGCCTACTGTTTAACGCTGGTAGCTACAGTCGAAAACAACGCCTTGTTTTCCATTCATTCACATAAGCCCAGTAATCAGTATGGCTAATCAGAAGTTGGAAAAGCCAGCACAAATAAATACGTGTGAAGGAATTCTCTCCCCCTCAGCCTGACCAACAGATGGGAACACTCCAAAAGGGGAATACTTGTGTTTGGGGGCTTTCTACACGCCACACTTTCCGTCCGACTACTTAAGGATCTATTATGTGGGTTTGCCTTATGCATTTTAATGGACATGTGTGGTGTTTCAGTGTCTTTTGTAACACATCTACAAGAACTCAGATCAAGACCCGTTTTGTACAGGAAGTCATTACTGTTTTGATTTTGTGGGACCAATGTCTATACTTTTGATTTTGTGGGATGTTTTGATTTTGATATGTTTTGATTTTGTGGGACCAATGTCAATGTGACCTGTTTTGAGAAAATTCTCAGAATAATTATGTCTCTTTTGGAGTTTGGATAGTAGTATACTACTCTATACTGAGAACACAAACATGTGGTTGTGTTATTTGTGACCAGCACAATGTCAAAGTTCCTAACCTCTGCGGCTTTGCCTTTTCATATATGAGTGTGCTGCAGTGCCTCACTGCATTGTGGCCTACTGTAGCCTGGACACGAGAGGAGAGGCGACTGCATTGAGTCAACAGCAGATTCTTGGTGTTGAGGCTGTCTCGGCTCGGGCTACCTGACTCTGTGTGGGTAGAGTGAGCCCCTTCCTTCGGAAAAACTGTGTTCGCACGCGAGGGGCTGTGGGGCCCCGCGTCCCAGCATTCTCAGGTGGTGACTTCAGGAGAAGACTGTGACGCTGGAGCTGAAAAACTGAGAGTGGGCCAGGCCTCTCTGGCCCATTGGGACCCGCCATCCACAGCCTCCCAGCCCGTCTGCTTTTTCTAGTGTTATTGAAGAGTGGGGCCTCCTCTTCTCTTGGCCGGGCTCTGTCCCTCCACTCATCTGTAGTTGATTAGGGCATCGGTCGGTCGGTTGGTTTCTCCCTGATTCCCCAGCGCTGACATGAGGTATGGGCCTAGCGAGGCCCAGGCTACACTCACAACGATAAACATGACGGCTTCCCATGAACTCATGCATCCCCTTGTAGTGAATGAAAAAATCAAACACTTTAGAACTAGCCGTTAACACTCACTTCAAGCAGAACAGAGAGCAATAAAAGATCCCCGTTAATGCTAATGTTGTTGTATACGAGGCTGTCTGTCATATTTGTTGATGTATTTTGTCATTATTGGTTTGAGAGGGGATGGATTTGAGAACTGAGGTTGTGTTACAGTAGCAAGCATGTGGTACTATGCCATAGTCAGCTGCTACACTATACCATGTGGCTTTGAGTACCTGTCAAAAAACACTTCCTGTTGCATCCAATAACAGCATCCTTGTCAAAAACACTTTACAGTAAATACATTATACCTACAGTATGTGGAAATATAGCCTAGTTTTTTTTTTGAATGTCACATTTTGTTTCCTTTGGGTATTTAACCTTGGTTTTCATTAGGTCACTGTCTGATGAAAATGTCTTATCTCCAATGCAAAAAGTTTTCAGGAAATGAAAAATTAGCATATTTTCCCATTAAACTTCAGAAGCTATTTTGAATACATTTTAAATCTTGGTCCTAGTTATGAAATGTTCTAAGTACATTGATGGGAATTTAAACAAAATTACAATTGGCACATTCTTTGTTACGATGTTCTCAGACAGCAACATTATGTAAAGATACAGTCTCATAATTAATCAGTGGATGTCATTATTACTTTAGTTGCTTAAATTGATCTGATAAGACGTGTGAGTTAAAGTGAAAATTCCTCGCTAAAGACCTGCACTCTCTTGCTCTCTCTCTATGCCCATTGGCTTCATCCATGCATTTCAATGGATGGGACTATGGTCGCTGACTGGGAAATATTTTTCCTGGAAACACGACAGTTTCCATTTCCATTGGCCCTTCCCTCTGCATCACTGAACACTTGCTCATGTCCATTTTTTCCCAAAACTCACACGCATAGGACCGCTGTTCAACACACAGACTTGTAAAAGTCAAATGTTAATCAACCATCACATTGTTCAATGCAGAGGGTGAATTATGGTTAGGCCGTACTTTTCTTGGCAGTCTTTCCCCTCTTTTCTCTTAGAGGGATGAAAGCCAGCTGGGTATGTGTAGAGAGGCACGGTGTGGGCCTAAATTGCAAAACAAATTCTGAGGTCAATTTACAATTGGATTTTGGATATCCCACATTCTATCACTACTCTTAATATATGGGAAATATGTCTTCTTCTGATTTAACTGGATATTCAACAATTTATTCAAATGTTCAAAGGGTTGGATACATTAGATTAATGAGGCAATATATACTGAATAATGGTTGCAATAGACTTAGGCAATAATGAGCATGTTGAAACTATTTGTGCTGAAAAAGAGGAGGAAGAGGGAACTACTAGATTAGACGCACAGCTGTTAAACAAAAACCCTCTCTCTTAAAAGGGCTGATCGTCATTTCATAATATCGATCATGTTAGAGAGAAAATACATTTTGGCCCTCCATATACTGAGCCAAAAGCATACATTTTTATGTACCGTGTTTTCAATCATTTCTTTGTGTGTTTGCTTATCTGTCCTTAACTTACTTTACAGTTCTTTGTTTACTTTCTGTATACGTCCATCAACACAGCTAGCAAGCTGAGTTAGCTACCCACTGGGCACATCAGTTCAACGTCTAGGAGGCGGTCTTCAAGGTAAAGCCAAAGACGGTCATTACCGGAAGTCGTGTGACAACAGTGAATTCAAATGTGAAATCGCCCAAAACCTGACTGGAGTTTTCAGGGAGAGCGGCAGTGAGCCAACCTAGAAACAGGTAAAAGCAAGAAAAATATTGGTAAAATGGAGAAGATATATGAAATGCTGTATGTAACAATATTTCATGAAATGTTTGCCCTCTTATTTAACAAGCTATTATACACTTAGAAAAAAGGTGCTATCTAGAACCTAAACGTGTTCTTTGGATGTCTCCATAGGAGAACCATTTGAAGAACCATTTTTGGTTCCAGGTAGAACCCTTTCCTGACAGGGTTCTACACGAAACAAGTTCTATTTGAAACCAAAAAGGTTTTACCTGGAACCAAAAAGGGTTCTCCTATCGGCACAGCCGAATTACCCTTTTGGAACACTTTTTTTTTTACGAGTGTAGCTAGCTATTTGGGTTAGCCCAGTTGAACTTGGCATGTAGCCTACTGCTGACTATTTAACAAATTGAGGAAGACGTTTATTGAATCGTGCCTCTGTCTCTCTAGGTGGCCAGAGGTGCCCTTATAACCTCTGTCAGTTAACCAATCAGAGAGAGAGAGAGAGATAGAGAGAGAGAAACACTTCTCAGACAGTTTCTCTGGTGGTAGTCCAGGTGTGGATGAATGTTCCATTGATGCATCCTCAGCTTTACAGTGTTTGCTCAATTATGTACTTAGCTCACTTTTGAACAGCTTTCGATTATGGATAGTTCTGTAAATCTAATTTGGCACTAAGCCTTCTGTAAACACTCATATAACCCTAATGTGAAACACATTTCATAAACTTGCTCAGAGACAGGGATTTTTATTCTTTCTGAAAGCATGTAGAGCTATGAAATGTTTGAGTGGCATTTTTTAACTGTCTTTCTGTACCTCATGACGTATCTTCTCGACCCAGAAAGGCTCGGAGAGAATCTCAATTGCATACCCCTCGCATCCTCTCTCCTCTCTTCTCACCTCCTTCTCACAAACCAATGGATGAGAAAGCCAGAGGTCCCTCCCCTATGACCTTCTCCTCCAATGGGTTTTGAGAAGGAGGTGAGGAGAGATGAGAGAGGACTCGAGAAGTATGCAATTGAGATTCTCTCATAGTGAGACATCCAGGTAGAAATGACTGAGAGCGGCCTCAACTGGTGTGACCTGAAAGAACATCTCACTCAAAACTGAGTGAGATGAAGGACATTTATCAATGGTCTGCTATGCTCCTTATAGGAGCCAAAGATTCCTAGAGTCCTAGAGAGCCAAAGAGTCATCTTCTGGGTCTTCTTAAGAAGTCAAAGGCCTCTATGTTTCATTTTAGACCTGTATCCTCTTAGTGTTAAATTAGTCAAAATGCTTTAAGTTTTATAAGCTTGCTGAAGGCAATAAATTAGGTGGAGAACTTCACTAGCACCACACAAAACGCTTTTAAAAACCCTGCCCCTATTGCGTTACAAAGTGCAGATCAGGCTATTGTTTGATTTGGCCCAGAAAAAACAAGTGCCAGTATGGGACCAACCTCAAAGTGAAATCACAAGTAATGTGTCAAATTGGGACAAGACGATCTGGGTGGAAAATGAGAGAGAAGTTGTTTGAACAGGAACAGGCGTTGGCAGACTTGGTGAGTTTTCAAACGCAGGTGAGGCCCGGTCGTCTGATCAGGAGTCCAGTAGTAGTGTTTCTGTAACAGTCCTGACCTGTTTTATGTTGTTTTTTATGTGTTTATGGTCAGGGCATGTGTTTTGGGTGGGCAGTCTATGTTATCTGTTTCTATGTTGGTTTCGGTTTGCCTGGTATGGCTCTTGATTAGAGGCAGGTGGTTTGCATTTTCCTCTAATCAAGAGTCATATTTAGGTAGGGCATTTTCACTGTTTGTTTGTGGGTGATTGTCTCCTGTGATGTCTTTCGTCGTTGTGTTCGATATATTCACTTTCGGAGCTGTTTGGCTGTTCGTCTGTTTCGATGTACGTTCCTGTTCGTGAGTTTACGTTTGTCTATGTAAGTTTATGTTCAGGTTGCGTCAACATCGTTTTGTTATTTTGTAAGTTTTGAAAGTGTTTTGTTTTGTTTCGTGTCACCATCTTCATCATTGTTTATAAATAAAGATGGCATATTTCCCTGACTCCGCATGTTGGTCTGAAGATCCTTCTCTCCTCACCTCATCTGAGTATGAGGAGAGCGACAGCTATGACAGTTTCACTTCACTTCACTCAGGACTTGGCTCTTACTGGTGTGTGTGTGTGTGTGTGTGTGTGTGTGTGTGTGTGTGTGTGTGTGTGTGTGTGTGTGTGTGTGTGTGTGTTTGTTTGTTACTCAAACCAGACATCATTATGTACTATTTCACTGCTTCAGACTCGTCGTAAAAACAAGTGACCACACAGCCACTCAAAGGCAATGGCCTAAATTGCCTCTGGCACTTTTTCTCACAGAATCCAGAAATAACAATGAGCACTAAACGGCTTTCTGCATACTAAGCTACTTAGCTACTTTTTTTCTGGTGGCATTCGTAAAGCTGGCATGTAGTGTTTCAGTTCACTCAAGTCTTGGCGGTGTGTGTGTGTGTGTGTGTGTGTGTGGCGGTATTCATAAAGCTGTTATTTGCTCCTGTGGAGAGGGGATTGCAGGGATTGGGGCAGACAGAGAGAGGTCAGTAAACTCATTGGATGTTTTAATTAGCTCTTTTTTAATCCTCCTTTTTATTTACTATTTAACACATCTGAATTATTCCGCCTCAGAGGCTGGGAGGCTCTGGTTGTATGGAGGTTTAATATGATTCTGGGTGTCAGTGGAGGCTGCTGACAGTGAAAATGTAGGAGGATGGGAGACCCACAGTATAGTCACAGACTGCACAGAGTCCACAAAGCGTGTTTAAAAAATCATCAAAGACAAATTATTTTAACCCTAAGATTGAATTAATAAATGATTTTGTAAAACAGTATGGGGAATGGGAAGGAAAGTTGATGTTGAATGCTGATACTTACACAGTGTTGGGAAGGGATCACAGCAGTGACTGAATGAGGTTATAAGACATGAGTTTAGGTGTTCGAGAGGCTTGACTTCAGTGCAGGTCAGGGTTTGAGGTGCTCAGAGGCTTCAGTGCAGGACAGGGGTAGAGATGTTCAGTGGCTAGGTTTCAGTGCAGGACATGCTCATCACAGATGGATGGACACGATTTAACAGGGAAGACAAAAAACAATAACACAACACAGTTAGACAGAAGAGCTAAGAATTTGTATGTCCAAGCAAGGATTAATCTACCTCCTACGTCTCCTGTAGTTTGAAGAAATTAATTGGAATTGAATAGTAACCTAAAAATGATCATCTATCACTATTCACTATCTCAATCTTTCAATCTATCCAACAATGTTACCAAGTCACCAAGCTTCTAAATCACACATGTGTAGTACTAGGTTAGTTCTCTGATCCTTTGGTTGAGTGGAAAACATGTTAGTTCATACTGCAAAAGCTTTGATTGGTTGGAGGACGTCCTTCGGAAGTTCTATGAAAGGGGGTGAGGAGCACGTGCCTCCTATGTTTTGTATTGAAGTCAATGTAGCCAGAGGAGGATGGAAAATAGATGTCCTCCGGCTATACCATGGTGGTACCCTAGAGGATGCTGTTGAGATTACTGTAGACCATTGCAAAACAGTGTGTTTTAATTAGGTATTTGGTGACGTTTGAATATATTTACTATAGTTTTAACTAAAAAGGATTGCATTTTATTATTGTTTCACTATTTGTATTTTTATGAAATTCACTGAGAAGGATGGTCCTTCCCTTCCTCGTCTGAGGAGCCTCCATTGGTGTGTGTGTGTAATGTGTTAGCAATAACTGTCTTATTACAGTAGGTCCAGACAGAGTGAGGGAATTTTTTTACCTCATCCCAACACATCCAGTCCTCCACCCTGTCCTCGCTCTTCCATCCCATGGATGTTACCCCCTCTGTCCTCTTCTCTGAAATCATCCTTTGGCCTGGCTTGGACCACATAGATGGATCTTTGTTGTTTTGAGACAGAGGAAGGGATGTCACAATGGCCTGTGACTCAGCACATCTGTGCACCCCACTTCGTCCATCCTTCCTTCATCGATCCGTTTTCCTAGTGACTGATGGGATTGAACTAAGTGTGTGGTCCTCTAATTCCCATTCTAACGGGAAATGATGCTCATGGCGGCCCGGACCACTCTTCTTCTTCACATAATCGTTTGCCTCTAGCAGGCCAGAGAATTTCACTGGCGTCCCTCCAACAGAACGGTCTGAGCGCCTGGGCCTGAGTTAACTCAAACCCCTGCCCACATCAGCCGCCTGCCAACAGACCTGTTTATCAATACTAGCAGAATGTGCCCATCCAAAACACCCTTATTTCAAGAAACAAACACTCCGTCTCTGCCAGTCTAGCCCACTCTGTTATTGGCAGAGTATACCTCTGAATTCAGGGTAAGACTTAAATTGGGCTAGACTGGTCTGCTGGGTTTTGCTCGATGGTAAAGAGCAACATAAAGCGTCCTTTGTATTTTTCTGAGCCTACAACAGCCTTTTGCTTTTGCTTGTTTGGCATGGTATCCATTATGCATTCCTTACTTGAGGTACTTGGTACTGCCATACTTGGAATTTTGAAATACGTCAGGACTTACAAGTCAGCAGTAAGTCCTGATGTCCAGTAAATCAGTCTATCGCCTCGTAATTCTCCATCAGTATTGGCAACCCTGTTTTATAAAAGTAATAAAACAGATGTTGGGACCACTTTTATTACTTGATAATAAAATAAATCCATATCATAAATCTCCCACGGTGGAGGCCCTCACTTCCCCAGGCACTTTATAAAATGTGGTCAGGGAGTGATATTCAACACAGTCATATGGGTCATAACAGGACAACATACATTTCAAATGTACAAATAAGTTCCCATGGCCAGAGTCTATGTTAACCGCTCGAACCCTAACCTCAACTCTAAACCTAACCTCTGCACAGCACATCAAGATGAAAATGGAACTTTAAGGTTGACTGAAAAAGATGCTTCTCACTAGTAATTTCCCCACTCTATCACCAACTGCCACGTCTCTGTCGAACACGTTACTTTCATAAGGAGTGGTTGTTTTGAATGAATGTTGATCACCAGTCTCATTGCAGTACTTAGAATGTACCACTAGGTGGCGCAGTCAGAACATTTGACTTCCATACAACTACAGTATCCTTTTCACCACAAGAGGGAAGTGTCTCACTATCACAGAAAATATAATACCACAGACAGAACGATGAGCCATATATTAAACTGGATGCATAAACGTGAAGCATCCGGTTGGCATTTCCACTCACTAGTATGGAAGCCCAGTGGCCGACAATGGGAGAATATCAAGCGAGATGGACTTTGGCCGACATTCTGCTAATTTTCTCATCGATTAAACATTTGATCTCCATACAGGTTTCTGTTTCCAAACTAAAATCTGTAACAAACAGAGTTGACTGCGTTTTGCCAAAGTTTCAAAAAAAGTGCGTTGTTTAGAATGCACACGCGCACCTCACAGAGTAGGCGTTCCCTAACTGAAATATGCAAATAACGCGCCAATAAGATCTCAGTAGCTCGTGTTTGGCTCTGCCCACCTTCTTGCTTGTTCTGCACGCTATGATTCATTTGCTCCAGTTGGAAACGACAGGCTGTTGTCTATCTTGGGTTAGTTATAAAAACTCCTTAGTGGAGGTGGTCCAATGGAATGACTCAAAGGCAAAGTAAAATTAGATTCACTTTTATGAATGGACTTACTTTCAAGAGCTTATCCAGGAGAGTGCAAGTCTTTCAGCACTGATTGGTGCTAACCATGAAATAAAATAACAAATTATCCTATCTTATAAGAATGTCTTGTGATTAACATGACAGCTTTTAGTCCATTGTTAAATCTTATGGAACAAATGTTAATCACTCTTAAATCCTAGGATTAAGAGGCTTTACCAATAACACTTGAACAATTAACTGTATTTGCCCTCTCTGTGTGAAATGATGTATTTCTTCTTTTCTCATCTAATGGCGAATGAGCACAAAGAGAGAAAGCCCTATGATATATAACGACGGATAAATAGGCATCAGTCATCCACCGTTCCAACGTGATAATGAGGCTCACTGTTCCTAAGTCTGAGCAGAGGCTTGAACCATTTGTTCGATTTGAGAAAGCATTGTGTGATGAGTAGGTGAGTCATTTCTCGGTGAGAAAATTGCTTTTCCTTTCCGTTCACTTTTCAATTAGTCACACTCATGCCGCAGATGCAGCTCTGTAATAAAATGGGGTTTAATTGAGTTGAAAGGTGGGATCTGACACAAAGGACAACTAGAGCCAATGAATTGTTATGTTTGGGGCCTCCGGTGGACCTGCATACCAAACAAGGCTATTGGTCCAGTTAGAGGCATAACTCTCTTTGTCCACAGGAAAATAGTGTTAATAAAAAAGCAGATCACACATCAAGATGCTGTGTTTACCATTAAGCACTGGGATGTACTCGATATTAGGAATAGTTACTTTAGCACTATCTTTATTCATTTGTAATTGTTGCTGTTGTACAGACTGTATATTGGCTCTGGATATTTCCCTGAAGAGTTGTAGCTGTCTGTTCTAAAGAATTCAATTACATTTGGACAATCCGGTAACGTTGAGGCAGTCCACATCAGAAATGACAGTGGAAATGTATCTGGCCTTCTAAGAGAGTGTCGAAAAGATGCTGAAGATGCCTCTGCCTTTCAAGCAAAACCTGGCAGAGGCCATGTAAGGTGAGCAAGATGTTTTGTGAGATCTATTTTTCCTGTTTCATCTAATTAGAGACAAAGCTTGAAAGCAGATTTCTCACATCAATCACCCCACACACTGTGTGTGTGATGTAGTTAGTCTGTTTAGTGAATTTCCGGAGTGATAATTGGCAGTGCAAAGACACAGCCATGCTCCTACCGTGTTATGACTGTGGGGAACCTGGAAGGTCTCTGCCAACAAACTTACACACACAGGCATGAAAGTAACAAAACTGAGGTGTGTGTGTGTGTGTGTGTGTGTGCAGGTTCACTGCGTCAGCTGCAGCCGTGCTGTGGCTACAGGCTTCACACACACACACACACACACACACACACACACACACACACACACACACACACACACACACACACACACACACACACACACACACACACACACACACACACACACACACACACACCTCAGTTTTGTTACTTTCATGCCTAAGGATGTACCCTATATTCTGGTAGGATTATGCTGTAAATAAGATACAACTTCAGGCAATTCCAAATTCCATGTGACAAAATGACTGCCTGCTCTAATGAATGCAAAGCTGCAGAGTTAACGCCAGGGTGTCAGGTGCAATGAAAAGTGATATTGGGCTCTCACTTTTAATTAAATCTAAATGTGCCTGCAGTCAACTGAGTAATTACACCCAGGGAACTGAATTATCTGGTCAAAAGTTTGTCACAACAACTAAGTCTGGAAAGACAACTGGAACTCGGAACTGGAACTCAGAACTGGCTTCTCACACTGAGAGAGAAAAAAAAAGTACAGAGACCTTTCAATGGTCTGCCTGTATTAAAAAAAACAGTAATTATTATTTATTTTTAAAAATAGGATGGACATGACATGAAAAAAGTGAACATACTCTAGGACCCAAAGTAACCCATCCATACACACACAAACACAATTCCAGTAGTTTGTTAATGACAATATAGCCTAGCAGACTACCTGCAGATGATTCAGTGCTGGCTGACTTGTTTTGCTGATCGGGCTTCTGCAGGTGCAATGCGGTTACACATGAAATAACAAAAGCCAATTTCCCCTAATGACCGTTCATATGAAGATTATTTATCAGTTATTATAGAGTAATAATGATTAGGCCTATATCACCTCTTACTGCTGAGCGCACCAGGCAGGCAGAGGCAGGCAGGTAGAGAGGCAGGCCGAGAAGCAGAGAGGCAAGCAGGCAGGCAAAGAGGCAGGCAGACAGGCAGGCAGGCAGAGAGGCAGGCCGAGAGGCAGAGAGGCAAGCAGGCAGGCAGAGAGGCAGGCAGGCAGAGAGGCAGGCAGGCAGAGAGGCAGGCCGAGAGGCAGAGAGGCAAGCAGGCAGGCAGGCAGAGAGGCAGGCAGACAGGCAGGCAGGCAGGCAGAGAGTCAAGCAGGCAGAGGCAGGCTCCCTCCTTCTAGGCTATCTGTACAGGAAGCCAGCCACACAGGCAGCAAGGCAAGAAGGCAGGTATATAGGCAGGCAAACAGGCAGGGAGCCTCCTTGGGGACAGTAAATGCATGTTGGATAGTGGGAGTGAGACAAGGTTATTATGATCTCTGGGATCAGTGGGCAGTGTACTGTTCTTGTGTTGTATGAATCTTTCAAAACCAAACTATAGGTATATACATTAGTAACAGTTATGAATGGGGATGATGTCCCCTTTAGTTTTATGGAGATGCAGCTCTCTTTGGTACAGTGAGCCTAATAGGGAAACAATGATTCATCAAAGTAAACCGAAAGGAACAGACTTCATTAAAAGCAGTTCAAAGCATAACACCGTTTGTTCCCTCTTTTCCGAATCACTTCTCTTCTTCATTTCTGCCTAGTTTTGCATTTACAAGCTTGTGAATCCTTCTGAAAACTGTTTTAACACTGCATTGGTTGAACACTGTTTTAAAGCTGGAATTCGTACTCGGTGAAACTGCCACGTCCGTTTGCGATATTACAACAACGAAGACGTTACTTCAAACAACTAACAGTTTTCCCCCCCAGTTGACATCGTTGCACGCGCGATAGAACACAGAGTATGTGCTGGAATATTTTTGGGGGACTACGATACTGGATGCTCCTCCTCCGTTTCATCAGCAGAACAAAAATCATGGCAAATGCACTGAGGGCAAACAATGGCACTGTTTCACCTTATGCGGATTTCATCTTTAACACTGAGTTGGTTTAACAGTTCTCTAACGCTGCTCTGTTGGGGATCCCCTCTCTCTGCAAGTTTGACATTCACTAGTTTGACATTCACTTCTTTGGGGAAGTGCTGAGTGCAGGAACTATTCCTGGCTGTAACAATGTGGCATCCATCTTCACAGGCAGGTACTGTATTATATATTCCTGTAACCCTGACCCCCCCCAAAAATGTACTTCATAACCTTCCCATTGCACCTTTGAACAGAAGCGTAAAAAGCCTTAACATAAACCCCCGGCGCAGACTTTGTGCTAGCAATTTTGCGAGAACTGCTTATCTTGCAATATTCAATATCCATAGCGGAAACGTATTGAAATAGTAATTGAGTCTGGAATGGAAGTCCTTTCTCCTAGGAAGCTTGCCATGTCAGGGGCTAAGTCACATATCTTCATTATAACTTATAGGATATTCGCTGAAGAATAGAATAGAGCAACACTTGGATGAGCTGGAATTGAGCATTTTCTGTTTTATTGCTGCTGCATTATGCAAAACTCTCCTTTCTCAAGAGCCCCAGAACCTTAAATGTGCATCCCAAATGGCACCCTAATCCCTACTCAATGCACTACTTTTGACCAGGGACCAGGGAATAGGGTTGCATTTGGGACCGCCCCTATTGTAAGCCATGGGGATATTCTAACAAGATGATTCATTGAGTTTCCTGTTCCCATTCTTCTTTCATTTGTCTGAACACATCCAGGTCTCCGTCCCAAATGGCAGCCTATTTCCTGTACATTCTGCAGTGCACAACTTTTGACTAGAGCTCTATGGGTGCTGTTTGGGACGCACACAATACTTAGCCTATTGTCTAACAAGGGAGATAATCTACACAACTCAGACTACGGTACCATGGGCTTCCAAGTCAAGTTATTCATGAATTCATGTACTGTATCCTCTTTTACTGGAATTAGCTCCAACTCAAAGAGAGTGAGGCAGCTACGTTGCTCAAAAGAAATTCAATGTGTTTTCATCGTTGATGTCTTTAGGTGAGTACAGTCCCATGCCGCATTCATCCATGGAGAATGCTAGCATGTATTTGTATTTTATGCCATTTTGTCGACAGTAGGAGAAGAGATGGAAAAGTCACCAGCTTTGGCTTTGCCATTGTTCAAGCTTCACAGAGCAGTCGAGATGAAATTCATTTATGTTGATGCCTTCAGGGCCATATCAAAGTATGGCTTATTGTCGGAATAAAAAAGTATGTTCTCTGCACACCAAGGCCAGGAGGAAAGCTGGGATACAACTGTAAGAGATCACGATGGGTGTCTTTTCAACTGTTATTTGATTTCTAATAATAAAAATACATTGACCGGGAAGTGCGGCTGGTTGCTGGTTGCTGGTTGCAAGGCTGACTTCCTGATTATTGCCTTTCAAGCGCCTGGTGCTTGTGTTTAGCTGTCTAGGCCAAGCTATGGCTTCTGTGACCCTGGAATGACTCTTTTAGAAAAGTTGTTAATCTCTTTGAGAGGTGTCAGTGGCCCTGCTGAAGTCACAGTTGAGTCCCAAGTGGCACCCTATTCCCTATTTAGCACCCTATTCCCCCATAGGGCCCTGGTCAAAAGTAGCCTAGTGCACTAAAGAAGAAATAGGGTGCTATTTGGAGCACATATTTTGTCAGTGTTTTCCTCTCTGATCAATAGGATTTGATATGTTGTCGGTGAGGACGGCAGTTGGATAGATGTCTCAATGGCGTTATTGTCTTTACCTCAATCAGACAGAGCACTCAAGCCACTGCACTCAAACACGCTGAGTCACTGGCTTTGAAGTTGGACTTGATTAGAGAATTGAAGGAAAAATCTGTTTGGAGAAAGGTTAGCAATTGTCCCATACTTTGATTAGGAAGACAAATGGAAATAAATACTTTCAACTTGCAATCAAATGGCCAAAAGTAAGTGCTCTTTGCCAGCTCGTAGATCAGGTGATGTATGATCTTGAGATTGGCTTGTATTGTCTTGTATCCCAACCAAGAATAATACGCAATTAGAGTAAAACGATTTCCCAAAGGCACAATGGTTTTTTGCAAAGTGTGCTGGCTCAGCTCTGCAGTAACGTTTCTGGGGTTGTTCGAATTGCATTAAACCCACATATCGCTGCCTGGCGCTACTCAAGGATTCAGAACTGCCCTTCAGCAGCCTCGGGCAGTGCATTGCTCTATTCTAGCTTGATGAATACAGAAAATACAAAATCCTCTATAAGCTTCTAAATCTCATTAACACACACTATTGAAGTGCAAACATTTGCCCCTGTATCTTGGTTTCCTGAACCCAGATGTTGTGTTGAATAATCCGATTTTTCGACTGGGTATACAAGTAAACTCTTAATTGGGGAAAAAGTTTGGCTGATTTAATCCATGACTGTGCAAATGTATCAAATGTGTAGCTTGATACATACCCACACCTAGTTGAATGGCATTTTCAGGTGATAAAACAACAGACATGCATTATCTTCAACATAAACTTGACCACATTTAGTCACCGATAGAGTATTTTGGGATGTCAATACTTTGAGCATACACTACCGCTCAAAAGTTTGGGGTCACTTAGAATTTCCTTGTTTTTGAAAGAAAAGCAAAAAAATTGTCCATTAAAATAAAATCAAACTGATCAGAAATACAGTGCAGACATTGTTAATGTTGTAAATGACTATTGTAGCTGGAAACGGCATATTTTTTATGGAATATCTACATAGGCGTACAGAGGCCCATTATCAGCAACCATCACTCCTGTGTTCCAATGGCACGTTATGTTAGCTAATCCAAGTTTCTCATTTTAAAAGGCTAATTGATCATTAGAAAACTATTTAGCAATTATGTTTGCACAGCTGAAAACTGTTGTTCTGATAAAGAAGCACTACAACTGGCTTTCTTTAGACTAGTTGAATATCTGGAGCATCAGCATTTGTGGGTTTGACTACAGGCTCAAAATGTCCGTAAAAAAAATAACTTTCTTCTGAAACTCGTCAGTCTATTCTTGTTCTGAGAAATGATGGCTATTCCATGCGATAAATTGCCAAGAAACTAAAGATCTCGTACAACACTGTGTACTACTCCCTTCACAGAACAGTGCAAACTGTCTCTAACCAGAATAGAAAGAGGAGTGGGAGGCCCTGGTGCACAACTGAGCAACATCAACAGTGATGAGGCAAATTCCATGCTGGCCTTCTAGACAGAGTTCCTCTGTCCAGTGTCTGTGTTCTTTTGCCCATCTTAATCTTTTATTTTTATTGGCCAGTCTGAGATATGGCTTTTTCTTTGCAACTCGGGATAGAAGGCCAGCATCCCGGAGTCGCCTCTTCACTGTTGATGTTGAGGCTGGTGTTTTGCGGGTACTATTTAATGAAGCTACCAGTTGAGGACTTGTGAGGCATTTGTTTCTCAAACTAGACACTCTAATGTTACATAGGTATTCAGACCCTTTGTTATGAGACTCGAAATTGAGCTCAGGTGCATCCTGTTTCCACTGATCATCCTTGATATGTTTCTACAACTTGATTGGAGTCCACCTGTGATACATTCAATTGATTGGACATGATCTGTAAAGGCACACACCTGTCTATAGTTGTCTATAGACTGTCTATAGACAGTGCTTTTCAGAGCAAAAACCAAGCCATGAGGTTGAAGGAATTGTCCATAGAATTCCGAGATTGTGGATTGTGTCGTGGCACAGATCTGGGAAAGGGTACCAAAACATTTCTGCTGCATTGAAGGTCCCCAAGAACACAGTGGCTTCCATCATTCTTAAATGGAACAAGTTTGGAACCACCAAGACTCTTCCTAGAGCTAGTCGCCCGGCCAAACTGAGCACTCGGGGAGAAGGGCTTTGGTCAGGGAGGTGACCAAGAACCCGATGGTCACTCTGACAGCGCTCCATAGTTGCTCTGTGGAGATGGGAGAACCTTCCAGAAGCACAATCATCTCTGCAGCACTCCACCAATCAGGCTTTTATGGTAGAGTGTCCAGACAGAAGCCCCTCCTCAGTAAAAGGCACATGACAGCTCGCTTGGAGTTTGCCCAATAAAAGCCCCTAAAGGACTCTCAGACCATGAGAAACAAGATTCTCTTGTCTGATGAAACCAAGATTGAACTCTTTGGCCTGAATACCAAGCGTCATGTCTGGAGTAAACCTGGCACCATCCCTACGATGAAGCTTGATAGTGGCAGCATCATGTTGTGGGGATTTCTTTCAGTGGCAGGGTCTGGGAGACTAGTCAGGATCGTGAGAAAGTTGAACTGAGCAAAGTACAGAGAGATCATTGATGAAAACCTTTTCCAGAGCACACCTTAAACTGGGGTGAAGGTTCACCTTCCAACAGGACAACGATCCTAAGCACACAGCCAAAACAATGCAGGAGTGGCTTTGGGACACGTCTCTGAATGTCCTTGAGTGGCCCAGCCAGAGCCCGAACTTGAACCTGATCTGAAAATAGCTGTGCAGCAGCCTCTCCCCATCCAACCTGACAGAGCTTGAGAGGATTTGTAGAGAAGAATGGGATAAACTCCCCAAATACAGGTGTGCCTAGCTTGTAGCGTCATACCCAAGAAGTCTCAAGGCTGTAATCACTGCCAAAGGTGCTTCAACAAAGTACTGAGTAAAGGATCTGAATACTTATGTTAATGTGATATTTCAGTATTTTTTTCTTAATACATTTGCAAAAATTGATAAATACCTGTTTTTGCTTTGTCATTATGAGATTTTGTGTATATTGATGAGGGAAATAAAGCTGTAGAATAAGCCTGTAATTTGGCTGAAATAGCTAATCCACTAATTTGAAGGGGTGTCCACATACTTTTGCATATATAGTGTATATACTATATGGGCAATACAAAAATAAGTGATCTAATTATTTTGTCTCTTCGAAGCAAAATCTGCAGAGCTGAGATGGTTGTAGGCCCCATATAAATGTTATCTTGAAATTAGATGACCGTCATAGGCATTTCCAATTCCATAGAAAATATTGGCCCTGGTTTAGAAACGGAAAAAATCCTGTTTCAAATGAAGTATTCTTCTTTCTACTCCTCCTTGTCCAAAATCTCTAGTTGAACCTGCTCGCTTTGAGATTCACCGCCATAATTGTCGGCAGAATCACCACACTCGGCCTCGTTGGTGTGGTAAGTGCCCTTACGCTTGACAATGTAGCGCAGTACCAGCAACGCCACGAGCAGCGCCAGGAGCAGCGCAAAAATGACTCCTGGGAAGGGAGAGAGACGAGTAGAAATTAGACTGACTGAGAGAGGAGAATGGTCTCTGAAAATATAGAGTACTTTTTTAAAGTGTAATATGTTTTATCATAAGACACGTTATCATAGTAGTAATCGTGAACTGGAACGTCAAAGCAACGTTCTATTTTTATATTTTAGTTCATTGATTTTAGGTAGGTTGGGTCGGCAGGTAGCCTAGCGTTTAAGATGGTTGGGCCAGTAACCCGAAAGGTCGCTGGTTCGAATCCCTGAGCTGACCAGGTGAAAAATCTGTCGATGTGCCCTTGAGCGAGGCACTTCCTGTAAGTTCCTCTGGATAAGAGCAGCTGCTAATTGACTTCAAATGTAAGTAACGTTCATGACATTTCTTTGATAGAGTAAAAATGGATGGCTGAACGTGGCTTCCTCAGCATGACAAGGGAAACTATAACAATTAGATGAAACCAGAAAGGACTTTCCATTTACGTAATACTCATAGCACTGGTTCCATTCTCAGACTACAGAGAGAACAATAACGCGTCCACATCTGGATAACCATCTCTAAAGCTTAGGGGTTAGGCCCGGGTTAATGTAAAGCGCCTCGTGACAACTGCTCATAAAATCCCCTTTATAAATACATTGTGATTGATATATTTCTCACCTCCGAAAATGGCTTCAAAGGATCCATCATCTACGTTGGCGGCTCCCACTGCAATGACACCAGAACAGACAGCACGATAATGACATTAGAGAGACAGAGCCTCGTAGTCAACACACAGACATGTACAGTACCTACTGTTTTATCATTACAGATTTCACCATACCTTCATTACACTAGCTTGTTTGATGCTTGCATGCATTGCTTATCTCTGTAGTTTGAATCTGGTTTAGACTATACAGTACTGACAGAGTTGTGTTTACAGTATATGATATAGGTTTGAGAGAAGCTATACTGTTTTTGAATTTCAAAAAAATTAGAAATATTTATTACAAAAAACACAAGGAAGGGGTAACATTAAAGTATTAGAACATGAAGGACAAACAATACAGCATCAAGACACTATCAAACATGTATCAGTCTTTCCGCAACACAGCCATCCTTGTGTGTCAGGGTACGTGTGCACGATAGTGATATAAAATATATGTCATAGTTTCCTTTTTCATGATCACAATCTTGTGAAGCCCGAACCCTCCAAGATCCCCCCACAGTTCCCCAATAGCTGTCCCTCAACCATTCAAGACCCCTCCCACAGTCCACCCCCACAGGAATAAAATTTATTAATTCCATTCCCCACCCCCAAGAACCCCCAATGCAGCTAAACTGTTAACTTTAAGTATCCTATCTGTAACGAACGTCGTCGGGAGAAGGAGAAGAGGACCAAGGTGCAGTGTGGTATGCGTCCATATTACTTTTAATAAATATGAAACACTTGAACAAAAACAACAAAAACGACAAACTAACAGTTCTGCAAGGTGCAATACACAAAACAGAAAACAACTACCCAAAAACACAGGTGGGAACAGGCTACCTAAGTATGGTTCTCAATCAGAGACAACGATTGACAGCTGCCTCTGATTGGGAACCATACCAGGCCAAACACATAGAAACGGACAACATAGAACAAAACATAGAATGCCCACCCCAACTCACGCCCTGACCAATCAAAATAGAGACATAAAAAGGATCTCTAAGGTCAGGGCGTGACACTATCTCCTGATTCTCCTGTGTCTGAAGCGTGGAGGCAGCTTGACGTACAAGTACACCCCCTGGACAGGACGCTAGTCTAGCACAGGGCCTGTTGACTGAATGTTATTCTCTCACTAAAACAGTGACAGATAGAAGGTGCCTTTCTACCTGACAAAAGAGGAAGGGAAACTAAATAAAGAGTGATGAAGGAGATGCTAAGTATAAGTTATTGCAATGGAACAGCTGTCCAATCCACCTTGACTTTAATCTAGCCGGGACACACACACACTCCAATCAGCTCAATGTGTGTCAGCGCAACCTATCTTACAGTTGTAACGGCTTTCGTTGGTGGAAGGAGAGGAGGACCAAAATGCAGCGTGGTACGTATCCATAATATCATTTAATCGAGAATGAATACAAAATACAAAATACAAAAAAACAAGAGAATAAATGAAAACCGAAACAGTACCGTATGGTGCAAACACTAACACAGGCAACAATCATAGAAAAACAACATAGAATGCCCACCCCAACTCACGCTCTGACCAAACAAGAATAAAGACATAAAAAAGGAACTAAGGTCAGAACGTGACAACAGTGCAACGCACAAACACACACACTTCCCAGAACAACTTGCAGGTGTGTAGGGAAAAATGGCACACATTTCAAAAGTGCCAAGTAAAAAAAAAAGAAGTGTGCTGGGACGCTTCAGTGTGTGGTTCTTCAGTACTTCATTAACGCTTAATTACCTGCTTCATCAGAGGAGTAAATCTATCATTAATGAATCATGAATCAATTTCGTAAAATGTGCAACCCCTTCCAAGGCCGCGTCCCAAATGGCACCCTGTTCCCTTCATAGTGTACTACTTTTGACCATGGCCCCTGGTGCGCTGGTCAAAAAGTAGCACACAATATAGTGAATGTTGCACACACCAAGTCATTATCAAGATACATGCGCCGATAACCACCCTCCCTGTACAAGGGCACAAATGTAGTGGATGACATGACGGAGGTTGAGCTGAGAGTGGGAGGTTGCTGCGTTCAGAAGACTAGCTACCCGGGGTGTAAGAGGGTAAGAGGTGTTAGTAGTGTGTGTGTCAGTACTGAGAGAATACATGTTTGAGCATGGAGAGAAGAGTTCACAGGCCTTATTAACTCTCACTGTTCGAGGTCAGAGACATGATCGGTAATTGAGACTGAGGCATGTAGGCTTCAGGGAAAGGCTGCTCTCTCTCTCTGTCTGACACACACACACACACACACACACACACACACACACACACACACACACACACACACACACACACACACACACACACACACACACACACACACACACACACACACACACACACACACATAGGGAGAGACTGCTCGTGCTCGCTCTCTGTCTGTTCACACCTAGCCTTGTCATGTCCATATCCCCCTGCGTGTTCTTACAACATCTGTAGCCTAATTTGCATACCTCTCCCTTTTTATATTTATACATACACTACATGACCAAAAGTATGTGGTCACCTGCTTGTCGAACATCTCATTCCAAAATCATGGGCATTAATATGGAGTTGGTCCATATGAGTGAAAAGATATTAGCCTTTTTTATTGGTAAATATTACTGTTGGGAGAGAGAAATGCCAACATGTTGTCTACTTCAAAGTGTACAGTACAAATACACTAAATATACAAAAAAGTATGTGGACACCCTTCAAATTAGTGGATTTGGCTGTTTCAGCCACATCCGTTGCTGACAGGTGTATAAAAGAGAGCACACAGCCATGCAATCTCCATTGACAAACATTGGCAGTAGAATGGCCTTACTGAAGAGCTCAGAGACTTGTGGCACCGTCATAGGATGCCACCTTTCCAACAAGTCAGTTCGTCAAATTTCTGCCCTGCTTGAGCTGCCCCGGTCAACTGTCAGTGCTCTTATTGTGAAGTGGAAACGTCTTGGAGCAACAACGGCTGAGCTGCGAAGTGGTAGGCCACACAAGCTCACAGAACGGGACCGCCGAGTCTGTCCTCGGTTGCAACACTCACTACTGAGTTTCAAACTACCTCTGGAAGCAACATAAGTACAAGAACTGTTCGTCTGGAGCTTCATGAAATGGGTTTCCATGGTCGAGCAGCCACACACAAACCTAAGATCACCATGCGCTCTGCCAAGCGTTGGCTGTGGTGGTGTAAATCTCGCCGCCATTGAACACTGGAGCAGTGGAAACGTGTTCTCTGGAGTTATGAATCATGCATCACCATCTGGCAGTCCGACGGACGAATCTGGGTTTGGCAGATGCCAGGAGAACGCTACCTGCCCCAATTTCCTAGTACCAACTGTAAAGTTTGGTGGGGGAGGAATAATTGTTTTTCATGGTTCGGGGCCAGGTTCCTTTGTTCCAGTGAAGGGAAATCTTAACGCTACAGCATACAATGACATTCTAGAGACGATTCTGTGCTTCCAACTTTGTGGCAATAGTTTGGGGAAGGCCCTTTCCTGTTTCAGCATGACAATGCTCCAGTGCAAAAGTGAGGTCCAGAAAGAAATGATTTGTCGAGCTCGGTGTGGAAGAACTTGACTGGCCTGCACAGAACCCTGACCTCATCTCCATCAAACATCTTTGGGATGAATTGGACGCCGACTGCAAGCCAGGCCTAATCACCCCATATCAGTGCCCGACCTCATTAATGCTCTTGTAGCTGAATGGAAGCAAGTCCCTACTGCAATGTTCCAACTTCTCGTGGAAAGCATTCCCAGAAGAGTGGAGGCTGTTATGGCAGCAAAGGGGGGACCAACTCCATATTAATGCCCATGATTTTGGAATGAGATTTTGGAATGAGAATTAGGATGATGCCACCCAATCCCTTTAACAATGCCGCTTCCTGAATCCAAGTGTTTGACATGGGGAGGGGACCAGTAACTTTATGATCCAACTTTATCAATGTCTCGTCCAAATACCATAACATTTCATGCAAAACATGATTTTGACCATTCACGACCTTCTAAAACACAAGCAGAAGTGACAATTTCATTCAGCGCTAATGGCAAGTTTTAAGACAATCTTAATGGTAATGCAGCCGATAATGGAATGGGTTTGAGAGCCCGGAAGTGCAGTCAGTCTAGCCATGACACACAGTGCTCATGGAAGAGAGATGTGCATTTTGTGCCGGTTAATCTCATATTTAGAAACATAATTTGATTAAGCGTTTCATTTGATTAAAACCAAACATAGCCTACCCTCCCCTTAATCAAGACTGGTTTAGCAACATCGCATAGGTGCCTATTTTTTTAAACACTTTCTTAGAAATGATATGTGATCCCCCGAAATAGTGTTCACATACTAACACCCATAGAGTGTTGGTCCCTGGTAGGAGGTGCCATTTTGATGTTGTCTGGGTCACATTTTTGGGCGATTGTTAATGAAATCAATAGGAAGTGTTGTTTGTCCTTGGACATAAGAGGAAACACAGGGGACGTCATCATCAAAGTCATTTAGTATGCAGAGTGATGGGGATGCAGGAATGGTACTATGGAGGACGACTGAGGGAATGCTCAGAACTTTTTCCCCCCAGTAATTCTGAATGATGGGACAAAACCAGAATGCATGGAGGTGAGTGTCAGGAAAGTCTTTTTTGGCAGACTGGACACAGAGGTGAATCGACAAGCCCCATCAGGGACAGAGTTCTAAAGAAATAGGGAAATATGAATGAAAAGTGCTATGTTGGCAATATATTTGTCCGCCACTGTAGGTATCTTCACACTTTGGTGTAGACAACTTGTTGGCATTTCTCTCTCTCCGCCTTCTGTCTGTATCAATGTGTGATTTCTGAAGACATGAATGTACTTACCTAAAAAAGCAGCTGAGGTTGTTTCAGTCATATCTGCAGATGTTGTTGTCAGAACTCCTGCGAAAGCAAGCACATAGTTAAAAGACACATTAGCTACAAACACAAAATACTGTACTGTTGAAGAGACGAAAGAAAGCCCCATTGCACTTTGCATAACCCCACCTGAACAACCCCAAATCCGGGGGATATGTTCTGTGGACCAATGAAAAATGTTCTGCGGACCAATGGGGTTGCTTTGGTACTGGGGGCCTTGAATATGTGCAAGACAAGTCGTTGGCAGTAGTAGCCTAAAATCAGTTGGAATACCAGGTTTACATCATGCTTTCCTTTTTTGCCTTCAAGTTGACTTTTTTTGAAAAACTGAATGGCATTATTTAGGATGCTTAAAACCTGTTGAGGATGGGGGCGCTGTTGTCACTATTTATGCTAATCGTGTAATTTTTGAAACGGCTTCCCACAAAATTCTTGATCGTACAATATGCATATTATTATTATTATTGGATAGAAAACAGTCTATAGTTTCTATAGGAGTTGAAATTTTGTCTCTAAGTGGAACAGAAGTCATTCTACAGCAATTTCCCTGACATGGAGTCAGATTTCAGAAATTTTGGCCCCTGATCTGGAGTCAGTTAAAAGGCCGCAGTTATTGCTATGAGTATACGGACACTGCTTACGTCTTCCCCTGGATGCCTTTACGTGATGACGATTTGAATGGGGTCGATTGCGCGTTCACAGGCACTACAAATTAAAAAACCCTGTAGCTAGGAACTCTTTTCTTGCTGCGTAATGCGCCTGGAGGACATCGACCCGCACTTGTTCCAAGCATTAGTGGAGGGAGTAATATTACTCTGGTCATGTTTCTACTCGTTATGGGAGTTAAAAACATCATGAGGTAGTTAATTTAAAGCGTTTTATAGCAATTTATATCCGTTTAGTGCAATTTTGGGACATTTATTTCTGAAACGCTGTGAATTGCTGGGCACGCTTTCAGTTCATCCCGAACGCAGTTGGCATTTCCACATGGCAAGAGGACAGCTTTCCACCAAAAGACGATTAGACCCAAGAAAGGATCCTTTGCCCAAGATACTGATGGAAGAACAGCTCAAAGTAGGACATTTTTATTATGATAAATCGTGTTTCTGTCGAAAAATGTTAGTGGCTTAGGACGCCATGTTTTTTGACGTAGCTTCGCTTGGCGCAAACTGTATTGAAAAGTAAGGATAATTAAAAAAATGTAATTCCGCGATTGTATTAAGAATTAAATTGTCTATCAATCCCTGTCCACCCTATATTTTTTAGTCACGTTTATGAGTATTTATGTATAAGAGTAGATCACTGTCTAATATGGCGCACGGACATTTTCTCACCAGCTGGGCTACATTTCACATTGTCTAACCATGATTTTGGTGGCTAAATATAAACATTTTCGATCAAACTCTATATGGATTGTGTAATATGATGTTACAGGAGTGTCATCTGAAGAATTCTGAGAAGGTTAGTGAAAAAATTAATATATTTTGGCGATGTTGACGTTATCGCTCACTTTGGCTAGAATCAATGCTGGGCTGCTATGTGCTATGTGCTATGCTGATATAACGATTTATTGTGTTTTCGCTGTAAGACACTTAGAAAATCTGAAATATTGTCTGTATTCACAGGATCTGTGTCTTTCGATTAGTGTATGCTGTGTATTTTTACGAAATGTTTGATGATTAGTAAGTAGGTAAACACGTTGCTCTATGTAGTTTTTCTAGTCCATTTGTAACGGTGGGTGCAATTGTAACCTATGCCATCTACCTGAAATATGCACTTTTTTCTAACAAAACCTATCCCATACCATAAATATGTTATCAGACTGTCATCTGATGAGTTTTTTTCTTGGTTAGGGGCTATAAATATCTTAGTTTAGCCGAATTGGTGATAGCTACTGGTGTTGGTGGACAAATAAAAGATGGTGGATTATGCTAATGTGTTTTTAGGTAATAGATGTACATCTTTACATATTGTGTCTTCCCTGTAAAACATTTTAAAAATCGGACATGTTGGCTGGATTCACAAGATCTCTGTCTTTCATTAGCTGTATTGGACTTTAATGTGTGAAAGTTAAATATTTAAAAAAAATATATTTTTTGAATTTCGCGGCACTGGTTTTTCAGTGGGGGTGGGGGGGGAGTGCCGCTAGCGGCACCCTCATCCTAGACAGGTTAATCTTTGGGAAATGTGTGCCGCTAGCGGGACACCTCGACAGCATCCGGTGAAATTGCAGAGTGCGAAATTCAAACTACAGTATTATAAATATTTAACTTTCATCAAATCACAAGTGTCATACATCAAAATAAAGCTTAACTTCTTGTTAATCCAGAAGCTGTGTCAGATTTCAAAAAGGCTTTACGGCAAAAGCATACCATGCGATTATCTGAGGACAGCGGACCGCATACAAACACATGAAAAACATATTTCAACCAGGCAGGTGCGACACGAAAGTCAGAAATAGCGATATATAAAATGCCTTACCTTTGATGATCTTCTTCTGTTGGCACTCCAAAAGGTCCCAGTTACATCACAAATGGTCCTTTTGTTCGATAATGTCCTTCTTTATATCCATAAAATCTCAGTTTAGCTGGCACACTTCAGTCAATAATCCACCCAGTTTCCCTCCATCAAAATGCATACAAAATGAATCCCAAACGTTACTAATAAACTTTTCCAAACAAGTCAAACAACGTTTATAATCAAACCTTAGGTACCCTAATACGTAAATAAACAATACAATTTAAGACGGAGAATCGTTATTGTCTTTACCGGAGAAAAATACCAAAGAACGCGTCTCATTCACGCGCTTGGAAACACTACAGCCAAAATGGGAGCCACCTAGAAAAACTACAATTTCTGGCTCATTTTTCCAAAAACCAGCATGAATCTCTTTCTTAAGACTGCTGACATCTAGTGGAAGCCCTAGGAACTGCAATCTGGGAGGACTTGGCCTTAAAATAAAAGTGATAGCCATTGAAAACAGTGGTAGGCTGAATTTTTTGTTGTTGAGGGGGATGGTTTGTCCTTGGGATTTTGCCTGCCATATCCGTTCTGTTATACTCACAGACATAATTTTAACAGTTTTAGAAACTTTAGAGTGTTTTCTATCCAAATCTAATTATATGCATATCCTAGCTTTTGGGCCTGAGTAACAGGCAGTTTACTTTGGGCACGCTTTTCATCTGGAAGTGAAAACACTGCCCCCATCGCAAACAAGTTGAGACAGAAGCTTATATTATACTAAATTAAATGAATTATTTGAACAACTGTACAGAAAGTGTGGTTTCACATAAAACTATTTTCTAAATAGTGTGCCTTCAATAGGATTTGACCCCATACCCTCAAGATCCTGAACATCCCATAGTTCCCTAATCTACCTGCTGAGCTACCAGTCTAGTAAAACTACATGTAAAACTACAAACTACATCCTAACTATATTTGTAAGTACGGTGTACAGTAAAGGCCTATGTTTAACCATGCATTTCCATACTGAAGCAATGCAACTGTTTGAAAGCAGCTTGGAATCGAATAAAGCACCGAAACCACAACGAAATAAGTGGGATCTCGTATTTTGCAACACACGGTTTGAAAAAGCACGTGATGAAACAAAGCTTCGGACGTAATTGATGACGTACTTCTGATAAAGTGCTACACTATGGGACTCTGCTGGTTCCCCTTCCTGCTGAGTTTCAGCATCCCAAATGGCTCGCTATTCCCTATATAGTGCCCAACTTTTGACCAGGGCCCATAGAGCTCTGGTCTCAAGTAGTGCACTAAATAGGTAATAGGGGGCCATTTGAGACACAGTATGCTGTATGCATGCCTCTTCTACTGTTTCTCTATACAAAACAGCTGTTTCCCCAAGACAGAGCAGAACTCCGTCCACAAGATGTCCCCCCTGGGAGGGAACAAGTGGCACTGGAGCCCAACCACGGGGACTGAGCCGGTAGTTGGTGGCATGGCATAAAATAGACTACACAGCCCCACTGACTGACTGATACAAATATTTGTATGCTGACTAAATGTGCCTGAGAACAGAATAATTTCCCAAAAGGAGAGCTTACCTGAATGCTGCCTGCACAGCTTTGAACTCTGCTTGTATATCCACGAGGCCAGGGCAAGGGCATCATATCTCCTATCTCCTCGGCCCCACAGCTTAATGTCAGGCTACATGATGATAGTGCTTTAGAAACAAGCATTGTTGCTGCTCTGGGATTATTTAGAATTAACATTCAACCTGGAACCTAACACAATATTTTGGTTTCAGCCCTCATGTTGCGTTATTTATGTGTGCGGTACTAGTTTCCAGTTCATCGATAGTAACAAGATTGTCTCCTACTTCACTTTCCATGACCTTATTCAGAGTAAGATCAAAACAGTGGGGAGACTAAATACAGTGGGGAGACTAAATACAGTGGGGAGACTAAATACAGTGGGGAGTTGTACGTGGCAATTGTAGTTCAATTCTAGTACAGTATAAACTGTTGTTGTTCTCGATTCAAACCTTGACCCAGTCTGCATCAGATTGTTATATTGAATATTTTCAAGACAATGCTGATGCAAATATGACATATAGGGGAGTATATTCTCTAGTATCACTACAATGGAAAGGTAGAGTACGAGCTTTGCTTTGATATTAGCTGGGTTCTTTTCACGAGGGCGTCCCAGATTCCCAAGTTAACTCCAGGCAGTCGGTTGGTCTTTTAATAAAGGGATGATGGCTGACTGTAACATTCCCCCATATATCCCTCTGATGTTTCCCCTCTCTCTGACCTCCCCTCAGCTGCCCAGGGGTATAGAGTGGTTGATAGGCCAGGCAGGGGCCAAAAATGACGGTAATTTACATTTATTTTGTTTTGAAGCAGCAGTCCTTGGAGAGGAGGGTGAGATGAGATGGCTTTGTAGTGAGATCATTTGGGGCTCTGGCCCAGTGCTCTGTAGTTAATGAGGTACAGACAGAGAGCCTCATATGAAGGAGAGCGGTGTAATGTACTGTAAGTATGGGCTTCCTGGTGCTGCAGGGGCCATTCACTTATTGTTATGGCTTTAAGAGGTTGGAGAAGTATATTATTGCTTGGGGGGATATGGGCTAGAGGGCATCTGAGGGGGTTGTTCAGCTAAGGAAATGTTCAGCTGATTAAAATAAGTCGTCTATGCATTCATGTGGGTGTCAGAGAAATGGAAAGAGCGAGAGAGATTTGCTGAAACAATAGTGGTTGCCATTTGGGAGTACTTCTCTATAAAAGTCAACGACACCATCTTAGACCCCTTTCCCTAAACAATTTCCTACAGCATATTTAACCATTCTAAAGCAAATTCTCCCCACACCCAGTCCCGTACATGACGGCCACTTGGGCTTCGTCCGCACGCCAGGTGTTCTGGAGGAGGATTAGTGTAGAACTGGTCTCAACACACAGTCCCATCCTTTCCCCCTTAATGACATCATCCATGATGCAATAGTACAGTCAGAGCCCAGCTCAGTAAGTGGGCTAGGCTGTAGTATACTGTATGGCCTATGTATTTGTACTATATATGTATCTCTTATGCTATAGTTACTCAATACTATCTGCCCTTCTGCTATGGTGACTGTCCCTATAATGACTGCCCCAAGGGCAGCAACATCAGTAGTGTCTGCCCTTCTGCCATGATGACTGTCCCTATAGTGACTGCCCCAAGGGTGACTGTCCTTGTAGTGACTGCACCAAGGCCAGCAACATCAATAGTATCTGCCCTTCTGCTACGGGTGACTCTCCCTATAGTGACTGCACCAAGGCCAGCAACATCAATAGTATCTGCCCTTCTGCTACGGGTGACTCTCCCTATAGTGACTGTCCCAAGGGCAGCAACATCAATAGTATCTGCCCTTCTGCTACGGTGACTCTCCCTATAGTGACTGCCCCAAGGGCAGCAACATCAATAGTATCTGCCCTTCTGCTACGGTGACTCTCCCTATAGTGACTGCACCAAGGCCAGCAACATCAATAGTATCTGCCCTTCTGCTACGGGTGACTCTCCCTATAGTGCCTGCCCCAAGGCCAGCAACATCAATAGTATCTGCCCTTCTGCTACGGTGACTCTCCCTATAGTGACTGCCCCAAGGCCAGCAACATCAATAGTATCTGCCCTTCTGCTACGGGTGACTCTCCCTATAGTGACTGCCCCAAGGCCAGCAACATCAATAGTATCTGCCCTTCTGCTACGGTGACTCTCCCTATAGTGACTGCCCCAAGGCCAGCAACATCAATAGTATCTGCCCTTCTCATGAGAGAAGGTTGTTCAAACATTAAAGCATTTAAAAGCATCACAATGGTCTGGCTATTGAATTTGGATCAACATAACGCCTATAACTTTTGTGAAGGCGCTACCTATAGGTGTGTGGCTGTTCCTTTATCAAGGCTACGACACTTACCGCAATCCATGTTCTGATAAAGATGGCAGCAGCTCGTTCTATCTCCTCCTTCTCCCTTAGCTTTATAAATGTATTTCTACTCTGATTTCCCAGCTGTCAAAGCAGCAGTTTGAGTCGAAGGCCGTGTCGCAGGCACTCTTCCAAGACCTGACTATGGTGCTGCTCTGAGCCAATGAGGTGACCTTGAGTTCCCTGCCTGGTCTACTGGGTCCAGGCCGTTTGACATGCCTGACAGATGCTTTATTTCCTCTCATTAACTTGTGAGAGGTGTGAAGAGAGAAAGAGAAGTGGGGGGAGAGAGAAACCCCGTTTATACCTGGTTCCAACTTGCGTCTCGTTGTCCTGATTCTGATTCTGCCCACATTTTTAGACAGGAGTAGATGATTAAACGATGCATTGGGATCTGATGGCGATCAGATCTTCCTGACCACCTCCGGAGGTAGTCAGACACGCATTATGTCTGAAGTTCTTACCAGTGTAGACCGATCTCGAGAGTGAAACCATTTCATGCATCACCGTTCCGTCCTCTAGAATCATTGACAGGTGACACCATTGCCTTATTGCATCAATATGTGTCTTAAAATGAAAAAATATTGAAAGAATAACTGTCAAATAATTTGCAAAGAGGGAGGGGCCAGGATATCTGGTCACAATGCATCCACAGTGTACATGGATGAAAGACACATCTTACCACCATCTGTAGACGCAACGGCTACAATGTGGGCATAGTCAGAATGTGGATCAAATCAGGACAAAGGATGCATGTTAGAACCAGGTATAAACAAGGCTAGAGAGAGAGTGGAGAGAGGGGGGGGGGGGGGGGGGGGGGGGATAGGGCGAGAAAGGAAACAGGTCTAATTTGAGGCAGTGGACCCAGACTTGACTCCTCAGGTTCAAACCTCAGTGAGTCATTGAGCTGGTGCAAGATTACAGGCAGGAAGGACTAATGAGACTGAATGATCATACTGAGATGTTTGAGTAGCCCTTTACATTTGTACATGTACACGATTGAAAATAGCAGATTTGGGCACTGATAAGCGCCTAAATTGGAACACAGTGTCTGTACAATAACATTCTATACATGATGTCGGAGCTAAGAGCTTCACAACGCTGTATGGGTTTTGACTGATGAGCCTATGTTTTCCTATTGTGACAAAAATGTGCAGTGGAACCCGCACCTGAATGCACTCATGATTCCTATCTATGCTCCCCAAAATGACGACTTCTCTGACGTGCCCCGTGTAAAGCGTAACACTGTGTGATCGTGTTTTATAACTTGGCAATAGAGCAAGCTTTCAAATGATTCCCACCCGACCCAGATTGCGATTTATAATGGGCCTTTCTTGGATTGCGTAAACAACAAAAGTAATTGCGTGATGGTGGGGGATGCAGGGCTGAGTTCCAAACAAAACAAACGTGTGCTTGCTCTAGGCCGCTTGGAGACACCATTTAGTCCTCTCACTCTAACCCTTGTCATTTTTGTTGTTGTCTTATGTTGCACCTACTCCACATTTTCCAGGAATATTCTTATCATGTTTCTGAATGTATCCGGAGTATTTTCAGATTTTGTTATCGACAAATGCAGTGAAAAGTGCAGTAAATGTAAAATGCACATAAAATCAACAGTGTAATGTTTGGATTCACTCTTGTCAGGTGAACTGTTGTGTCCTCATTTTTGGTCTAATAATTTCAAATAACGGCCTAGTACATCACCGGGGCCAAGCTTCCTGCCATCCAGGACCTATGTACCAGGCGGTGTCAGAGGAAGTCCCTAAAAATTGTCATAGACTCCAGCCACCCTAGTCATAGATTTCTACCCCTGCTACTGCACGGTTAGCGGTACCGGAGCACCAAGTCTAGGTCCAAGAGGCTCATAAATAGCTTCTACCCCCAAGCCATAAGACTCCTGAACAGCTAATCAAATGACTACCCAGACTATTGCATTGCACCCCCCCCCTCCTACGCTCTGTTATTATCTATACATAGCCACTTTTAATAACTCTATCTACATGTACATATTGCCTCAATTACCTCGACACCGGTGCCCTGCACATTGACATTGACTCTGTACCGGTACCCCCTGTTATTTACTGCTGCTCTTTAATGATTTGTTATTCTTATCTCTTACTTTTTTGGGGGGTATTTTCTTAAAACTGCATTGTAAGTAAGCATTTCACTGTAAGGTCTATTGTACCTGTTGTATTCGGCACATGTGACAAATACAATTTGATTTGATTTGAAAATCTCCAAGCTGTTCGCTTTAAATTGCTACCATGCTTATGCAGATGCTTTCTTCTGTAAGACCTATCTATATAGGCCAAGTCCCATGAGTGTAAAGGGTTAATTAACTCAGAATGGTAACATAAAATAGTAAGATTTTTTGACAGGAAGTCAAGTTAGGATCCACATACCACGGTGGTAGTGGATTTTGAATTTATCATGTATTTTATATATTATTTTAAACCTGTTGTCCTTTTTTCTTTTTACTTCAGTTAGTTAGTTAGAACATAATTAGTTGCAAAAAAGTTATACTTGTCTTCAGTCCATTAGCTTGATGAATGTAAACTATGTTTCAATAGCTGATGTTCAGTACTGCTCTCTTGGGAACAACATAACTTAGTTTTAGACACATTTGTAGCATCTTAAGTCAACAGGAAACAGATGCATAAAGGATATAGCGGATAGTCACACACCTGCTAATCAACATCTGATTGTCTCACCTCAATGAACTCTCCCTCACAAAAAATTCAAAATTACTGCATTACAATTCTACTCTAACCAGTGAGTGCATTCTAGAATGATCTCTTTGCTTCTTCACTGTCTCCCAAGGCTGTTATGACAGTCCAAAGCATGCTGCGTCCCTTTGGTATTCAGGTAGTATTGCCTTCCTCTCAGACAGCATCACGTTGAGCCTGTCATATTGGCTCGTCAACAACAACGACAGTACAGAGTCACTTCGATGCAGACATACACGGATCACGTCACTGAAGAGGGGAGAGAGCTAAGGATTTCACTCGGTCACTTTGGCTGGTGTGACATGCTGTGTTGGATGGCACTGTGATAGCTGTTCTTTATCAAACAAACCGAGGGGAATATGAGGGGAGAAGATTCTCAGAGGAATGTTTTCATGTACGTGATGTACGTCAGTGAGAGAAAGTGACTCTCTCCTTGTTGTAAGATAATCTCTTCATAACACTGTGTTTAAAATGACAACGCTTCGTCAGTTGCTTGTTCACAATTCAGTTCAAATGTGGTCTAAAATTGTTCCAAAGATTTCACGAGAGAAACAGAAAGACGCATTTGTTTATTTTCAAAACTGTCTCGCAATATTTTTCCTACCCTTTATAAAACAAGGAGAGCACAATTACTTCTGGTCCTTCAGTACCCCCACCAGTACATAGTTTTGTTATGGCCCCTGGACAAGCACACCTGATTCTACTTGTCAACTAATCATCAAGCCCTTGACAAGTTGAATCAGGGGCTACACCAAAAATCTGTACTGTTGGGGGGACTCAAGGACCGGAGTTGGGGAACACTGGTTTAATTGGGAGACTGTTACTTTCTTGGGAAATCTTTGGAACAATTTTAGACCACATTTGAATTGGTAGGGCGGAAGATAGCCTAGCGGGTAAGAGCAGCGGTTAAGCCTAGCGGTTAAGAGCCAGTAACTTGAATAGATTAACAAATATATTTATCATATACAGTGGCAATAAAAAAGTATGTGAACCCTTTGGAACTACCTGGATTTCTGCATAAATTGGTCATACATTTGATCAGATCTTCATCTAGGCCACAACAATAGACAGACACAGTCTGCTTAAACTAATGACACACAAACAATTATACGTGTCTATGTCTTTATTGAACACACCGTTTAAACATTCACAGTGCAGGGTGGAAAAAGTATGTGAAGCCTTGGATTTAATAACGGGCTGACCCTCCTTAGGCAGCAATAAGTATCAACCAAATGTTTTCTGTAGTTGCGGATCAGACTTGCATAACGGTCTGGAGGAATTTTGGACCATTCCTCTTTATAAAACTCTTTCAGTTCAGCAATATTCTTGGGATATCTGGTGTGAACCGCTCTCTTGAGGTAATGCCATAGCATCTCAATCAGGTTGAGGTCAGGATTCCGACTGGGCCACTCCAGAAGGCGTATTTTCTTCTTCTGAAGCCATTCTGTTGTTGATTTACTTCTGTGTTTTGGGTCGTTGTCCTGTTGCATCACCCAACTTCTGTTGAGCTTCAATTGGCAGACATTCTCCTGGAAAATGTCTTGATAAACTTGGGAATTCATTTTCCCCTCGATGATAGCAAGCTGTCCAGGCCCTGAGGCAGCAAAGCAGTCCCACACGATGATGCTCCCTCCACCATACTTTACAGTTGGGATGAGGTTTTGATGTTGGTGTGCTGTGCCTTTTTTCTCCACACATGATGTTGTGTGTTCCTTCCACACAACTCAATTGTAGTTTCATCTGTCCACAGAATATTTTGCCAGTAGCTCAGTGGAATATCAAAGTGCACTTTTGCAAACTTCAGACAAGCAGCAATGTTTTTTTTGGACAGCAGTGTCTTCTTCTGTGGTGTCCTCCCATGAACACCATTCTTGTTTAGTGTTTTACGTATTGTAGACTCGTCAGAGATGTTAGCATGTCCAAGAGATTTCTGTAAGTCTTTAGCTGACACTCTAGGATTCTTCTTGACCTCATTGAGAATTGTGTGTTCTCTTGCAGTCATCTTTGCAGGACGGACACTCCTAGGGAGAGTAGCAACAGTGCTGAACTTTCTTCATTTATAGACAGTTTGTCTTACCGTGGACTGATGAACATCAAAGCTTTTAGGGATACTTTTGTAACCCTTTCCGGCTTTATGCAAGTCAACAATTCTTAATCTTAGGTCTTATATATATATCATGCAAGTTCTACGCCAATACACATGTATGATCTTAATTTGAGTCAGTTTGCTACAGCAGGAAAAGGATCCTGCATGAAATTATAATTAATGGAGGAGATGGAGACCTGCACACTGTCTGAAAAAAAGGAATACATCCAATACTGAGGCTTTAATGCAAAATAAAGATTTCATGTCATTTAGTGGACACTCTTATCCAGAGCGACTCAGAGGAACAATTATTGCTAAGTGCTTTGCTCAAGGGCACATTGTAAGATTGTTCACCTAGTCGGCTTTGGGATTCAGACCAGAAACCTTTCAATTAGTGGCCCAACCCTCTTAATCGCTAGTCTACATGCCACACAGAAAGCTGTTCATTTGAACATCATGGTTTCTTTAAAAAAATCATAGTAGCAATAATTTATGATATTTCTCTGTTCGCTTTTGTATACAATGTAGATCATGCATTCTATTGTACTAGGTACTGACTACAGATTTTCTGATTAATTTTCTTGCTTGATCATGTGAGATGTAATTATCCTTGAAATTTAAACAGGTGTGTGTGCCGACCATTTATACTGAGGTTGGCCTGAGGCCGAAACTTCTGTTTAGATATTTTGGGCACAATGATGTTCAAATTAGCATCTTTATTTTGCATTCAAGCCTCAGTTTTGGATCTCCATCTCCTCCAGTATTCTTATTTGAACGCCTACGCACCTGGAACCAACAAGATTTAGTAGTAACCTTTAAAGAGCGCAGACGGCCTCCTATCATTTAAGTATCATAATTAATGGACATTTTTGTAGGGGTTGATCCATTTTTCGTAATGGAAAATCACGTATGAAATTTCAGTGGAAATTACAAGGTTCAGAAGCCTTTTAAACCTTCTGTAAAAAACAAAATGTTTGCCCTATTCATATAGGCCAATTCCCAAAATAATTGGCCTATATACTTAATACTACTATTTAAGTATAATAAACACTAAACATTTTAGATTTCCTGCATTGCAATGAAGTTGCAAGGAACCCTGCAAAAGGGTAGTCAAATTAAGATCCAACATCTGTATTTATCCACACGGTTGTCAGATGCTCATTTTATTTTCAGAGTATGTGAGGGTGCTCTTTTGTGTGTGCGTGTGTGTGTGTGTATGAGTGAGAGTGTGAAATTGAGCTGCTACCAGTCAGCCTGTCCTTATCACTAGAGCAGGACCTGTGGTGCTAGAGGTGTTCTTACCCAGACTCCTCTCTGGGTTTGCAGCTGGCTGATAAACAGACACTCCCTATAATCTGCAGGTCCATAGGGTGATACTCCCTTCTAACCTTCTCTGGAGACTCTCTCTCTCTCTCGTACCATCTTCACTGTTTCAAAGCCATATTTTCTTCCTGAGGAAGACATTTCCTGTTGTCTAGAGTTCTCTTCTCCTTTTCCTGTTTCCATTATCTTACTCCTCTACCTCTAATACACTCAAACTGTCACAACTTCCGCCCGAAGTCGGTCGCTCTCCTTGTTCGGGCGGCGTTCGGCGGTCGATGTCACCGGTCTTCTAGCCATCGCCGATCCACCTTTCATTTTCCATTTGTTTTGTCTTGTCTTCCCACACACCTGGTTTCAATACCATCATTACATGTTGTGTATTTAACCCTCTGTTCCCCCCATGTCCTTGTCCGGAATTGTTTATTGTATTGCTTGTGCGCGTTATGCTGGTGTGTACGGGTTTTGTTTACCCATTGATTTATTGTTCTGTTTACGGTGGCTTTGTTTATTAAACTGCACCGTTGTAAATCAGTTTTTTCTCTCCTGCGCCTGACTTCTCTGCCGACAGTACGCACCCCCTACACAAACTATAATTCAATAACCTGTACACAGTTGATTAATACAAAAGACTTCCACGGGGTATTTAGTAGCATTCTTTATCATGTGATGAAATATTCCCAGTGAGATTGATCACAGTAGCCATATCTGTTACGACTTCCGCCGAATACGGTCCCTCTCCTTGTTCGGGCGGTGTTCGGCGGTCGACGTCACTGACCTTCTAGCCATCACTGATCCATTTTTCATTTTCCATTGGTTTTGTCTTGTCTTCCTTCACACCTGGTTCCAATCCCATCAATTACATGTTGTGTATTTAACCCTCTGTTTCCCCTCATGTCCTTGTCGGAGATTGTTTGATTGTATGTGATTGTGCTAGTATATGTTGGTGTGCGACGGGTTTTGTACCCACTTTTGTTATTTTATATATATTGGTTTTTGGAGTTTGGTCAGCACTTATTAAACGACTCCCTTTATACCAAGTTCGTTCTCCTGCGCCTGATTTCCCTGCCACCAACACGCACCCATTACAATATCATTCATATGCATGGTCTGTCTTCTCATTTGGGGGTGTTCCTCTCCCCATATAGAGGACCATCTCTAGGGCAACCTCCAACCTCCTCAGTCACCTGCTCTGGGCTCTGAACCTTCAACAGTATTGGCGTACATTCTGTGTGCATCCCAAATGGTACCTGATTCCCTTTGCAGTGCACTACTTTTGACCAAGGCCCATAGGGCTCTGGTCAACAGTAGTGCACTATATAGGGAATAGGGTGCCATTTGGGATGCACACAGAACAATGTGGCATTTAATTAATATACCTGTATTTCCTAATGGGTTTGCATAGAACGAGCATAAAACATTACTTAGGAGGATAGTAGTAGGATTGCGCGGGATTCTTTTTATCTACATAACGATTTGTTTTAGGTTTTGTCCAAGAGGATACAAGCCTTTGGATTAGTTTTGTCTTCACAGCTGGTCCAAGCCAAGTTTGTCCTCTCTTGTCTAGTCCAGCACTTCCCTAAATACCACTGGAGAGTACTACCTCGTAGGTCTATGGTTGTATCACGTGTAGAAGAATATGGTACACTTACCAGCTCTGAAGGGTTGTGTGAAGTGTTCTGGGACATTCTGTGTGACCAGACGGGTGACGACCTCAATGATTCCTTGTTCGAATGTTTCTGCCGATGTCATGGGTATTGCCGGACCTGCTGTGGTTGATGCTTTCATGATGATGTCAGTCAATACTGGATTTACAGAATGCAGAGAAATAGTGAATGTGTTATTTCTGAAATTAAACATAGCCGTCTCCCCTTTTACATGTACAATATGTCAGGTGGTTAAGTATTTTATAGCAGTTAATAACAGAGTGGAGATTTTCTCGTACTGTCAAAGTGGGCATTTCACTATTCAAAACCACACAAATGACACCAATGACTACATGCATTATCAGGATTATTCCTCATTCTGAAAATCACTGATGTGACAGAATTAATCCAGATGTTAAGGACGTTGGCTTGAAGCTCTCGTCACTTTTTCCTCTCTGTCCTTCTCACAGTGCAACTTGTCTACAAAGTCTATCATAGAACGACAATACAAATTCCTTAATAGAAACGATGACATTCAAGAAATGCAGAACTCACCAATTCCAAGTCAAGCAATACGTTTTCCTTTAACTCCCTTTCCTTGATGAATTTGTGCAACTGTTTTGCTGTTAAGTTGACAGTATTGTTAAGTTGGAGACCCATGCGCAATGTGTTTTTTTTCTCTCTCCCTTGAATGGGTGTGGGCCACATCTGTTGCTCTGTGAGCTGATCTGCTAATTCCCCTGGTAGACATGGTCTCTTACGTAGCCACGAGTTAAGCATGCAGGCCCCTCCCTTTTACAAATGGGCCACAGCTGCTGAGTGATTGTCTCACACAATAGAACTGGCTGGGATAGGGTTATGGATAGGGCTAGGGGATAGGGGATAGGGAGGAGTGGAGGCACACACAGGAAGCCTGGGACCTACTATAGTGTAGAGTGATAGTGTCACACGGATAGAGTTCTGGGATAGAGTGAGGGCTAGGGTTATGGAGGGGAGGGAGGGAGAAAGAGAGACACACACAGGAAGAATGAGACCTATTGGGTGGACTGGCGGCAGGTAGCCTAGCAGTTAATAGAGTTGGGGCAGTAACCAAAAGGTGTCTGGTTTGAATCCCAGAGCCAACTAGGTGAAAAAAAGGTCAACATTATCCTTTAGCAAGGCACTAGTTGATCTGGATAAGAGCATCTACTCGATGACTTAAATGTTTAAAAAAATGGAACCAGTCCTAGTCTGGACAGCTAGGCAGTGCTAAGACATGTAAGAGTTCCTGACAGACTCTTAGAACTAAGCTGAATCTCTCTCGCGAAACTAGATAGAACAACTAAGTGTTATTACACATGGTTTCCCTCTGTGACTAGTTGAGTATTGCTCCAGCAGTCGGGGTAGGTGATCTGTAAACATAATGACTTTTTAATCGCCACCCTTTCTCAGTGAAACTGAAGCTAACGTTGGTTGTCATGTCTGCCGATGCTAAACAAACCGTTTCTAAGGGGGGCCAGATGGTGCTCAGTTGTATAGGCAATTACATGGATTACAAAGACAAACATTTACCTGTGGAATGGGCCTACATACTTAACAAAGATGAAAATGCCCACTTGGCAGGTTTAATCACAAGTGTGTTTAATCATTTAAATTGACATTTTAAACGAAGTCAATTACCCACATAATAAGTAGCCTACAGACTAGAATTGAAATCCAGCTCCGTATTTGACAGGCAGAAAAAAGGCGGCATAATCACATCAACGTATTGATTGGCTGACTATGCAGTTCAGGCTGGATGGGACAGTGTTGTGGGTTGTGTTGCGTTGTGTTGTGTGTGTGTGTGTGTGTGCATACATGTGTGTTGATGAGAGCCTGACCACCGCTAGGCTGTCATAGCATCGAGGTCTTGAGGGTAAACGTCACAGCTGAGAAAATATTGAGGAGGCTCGCTCCCTCCAGGGGAGAGTGGCTCACTACGGTCTTCACCAGAATTGATTATACAGTAAGTATTAGCTACTTTGCAGAGCATCTGTCATCAAGCTGAAAATGACAAGATGTTCTGATTACTGATGATGGCACAGAGAAGAGGCTGTGATGAGGTAGTTAAGCGTTAGAAAAACATCTAGGCCTCTTTGTACCTGAGCAATTTCAAGACTGGTAATCAACATACTGTACGAGATGTGCCTCTTCACAGTCAATTTCTCTTGATTACTACCTTCAAAAGAGTCTTATTATGAAGTCATTCTTCTTGCTAGATTTACTTAGATGTTGTCAAAAACACTATACAGCTATAATTAAGATAGCTGTATGGTGTATAATAATTATTATTCATGATCTCTTCACACCTATGCACAGCCAGGCACAAGGTTGAGATCCACTTGCCTCTCCTAATGTTGTGGCTGGCTGGAAGTGCAAATATGCCATGACAAGCAATTTACTGCATGGAAGCGGTGAGAGACAGAGCAGAATATTATTATCCTCCCACACAGAGGCTCAACTTCCTAGACTACTTTACAAATAAAGGTTTTCTTGTGTTTCCCTTTAGCAAATAGTCTTTGGTTCAAACAGCTACACCCATTGAAGCTCAAAGTACTTCCTTATCAATCTCTGTTCTCCATGAGCTATTTCAGGACCAGAGATGACACAGATAATTCGGACATTCCATCACAAGGTTTAGAGTTAGCCCTTCGGTCCGAGGAAGAAATCTCAAACCCTCACGCAGGAGCCTGAAAGGTCCCACTGATCACTGTTATTGTCATTTTTATATGACAAGTCTCAAAGGAATTAGCCGCTCGCTAGGAAATTGATGTCATGTGGCTCTGGTGTGAAAGGAGTGTTAAGTGGCACAGCTACAGTAGCTGAATCTTAGGGATATTTTTCCCGAGTGTCCCTGGAGAAAGATCTGAGGGTCCATGTTTCGCTACAGGCTGTGAGTGACAGCTGGTCATTTTGTTGGCCAAGTTGTCTATTCCTCTGACCCGACTGTCTGCTGCCCGCACCTTGACTTAAACGCTTTAGACATGCCATATTTGTTTTCCGGTTATTTTTAGGTTTCATATCCTGTCTACAAGGTCGGCACATTCATCAATGCCCATTTTCTTCTCTCCTTTTTTTGTCCGTTTTTTATACCCATTACATTCCACGTTAGACATTTCCTCATTCCGTAATATCACTCAAAGAGGCCAATGTATTCCGTTAGTTTGCAAATGGGAGTAGAATTGAAGTAGTCACATTTTCCCTTACCCTCATCAGTCTGTGGATAGGTAGATGGATAGATTGGAAGCTTATGGGAAAGGTTAACCTGGTGTAATGCGGGAGCGGAGGAGAGCAGGACAGAGATGGCGCGATGCATAATGGATGCGGGTTGCTGCATCATTACAGTCAAAGACTAAGCGCCATGCTGTTCTCCTCTTTCACTCAGTCTAGCAACAGACTGAAAATGGCCTACTAACAAACTATGAATTCATAACTTTTACTGTGAAAAACACAAGTTCCTGACTGTAATAAATGTATGTAATAAACAAATGAATCCATTTTTGCAGGCATGATAATTTCTTTAGATAGATAGTACCTAATCAGACAGGTGGAGAACTAGGGAAGACAAAGCTCTCAGTTAATGTGGCATCGTCATCTTCAGCATGTCTATCTCTGTAGCTGTCACAACAGCTAGAGGAAGACATATAGTCTCATTACCGGCATGTCCCAGCAGTACTCAGTCAACTATTCTATTATTTTCTCCCTCTGTAACCAACCTGAGGCTAATGTTGCTGGCTTTGTTGTTTCTCAACATCCAGACTACATTTAGTTGAATGTTTTCCTTTTGCTTGATAATAAGTTGAACTAGTAGGAGGTGCGAATTTTGCTTATGTGCAAACGCTTAGTACCACCTTTTGAGTATTGATCTAGCCTTCTTCTCCCACTGCATGCCATTTTATTTTGATAGGAGGAAAGAGAGGAGAACAACAGCATTGAATGTGGACCAGAGTATAACAGCACCGTTTTGATTTTAGGATCAGCCCACAGCTTGTAATTGTATTATTAACTAGCTGAGGGCAGAGGAGAAGGTAATGGTCTACTTCATCACTCTGGGCCTCTAGAACCGCTTCTTCCCCAGTGATATATGATAACACCAGTCATTTCAATCATCCAACCACCCCACTTTTCCCAATTCCCTTAAAACTAAAGCTTGCCTTGAAGGCAACAAAAAAAAAAGAAACGAATGGCCGTATAAGAGCATTACTCATAAATATGTTCTACCCGCACCTTTTTTAGGAGTTTTCTTTTTCTGGTTTGTGATAGCGTGGGGTCAATTATATTGTGGATAAATCACAATGTCAGACGTTGCTAATAAATGTTTTTAAGACATTATGACAGATAAAAGTGTGAACTTTGTACTGACCCAAGCTCAGCTGGAAGAGGCAAAACAGATTTGGGAAAGCGAGATGAGAATAACACATTTCAAATCAAATCACAGCACATACTATTCACATGAAGCTGTAAAAATGTCTTTATTAAATATACATTTGTTTACAATATACCTGAAGAATTCTATAAAACAAATTCAAAATAAATACAGTATTTAAATTAATCGTATTCAATAATTGTGTCAGTGATGTTTGTACATCTTTTACAATAAAATAATGTAGATGAATTACCTAATGCACTTGGAATAATATAACCAGGCAATAACAATCCTTTATCGTGCGTCTTTCATGACAGGAGATCATCCCCTGAATACATGTTTCCTTTGTATAGCAAGCTTGCTAAACAGATTTGTTGTACAATTTACTTGTTCTGTTGGTTTGCTAATTTGTGCAAAATATAAAGCCTTGCCGTTTTACCAATGCAAGAGCAAGTAACATGGATTGTGGAGGAGACTGTAGCAAATTTGTACAATACTGTACTTCTCCGTTCAACAAAACTCACAACAACAACCAGGACAAGAGCTCTCCTGAGAATGAACCTACCTTTATACCCTAGATTCCCTCTGATTATCTTCTTCGGGTCTAGAGATAATTCATTTCAAAAGTTACTAGCACAATCACATAACGTTGTACTGTACTATATTTTGACTTTCAGACATCTAGTATCCGTTTACTGTACCACTCTTTGGTGATTCATAAAAGCATAACATGTCGCAGGGTGTCGGTGATGGTGGATGCAGAAAGAAATGAAACGGTTACTGGCAGTGAGGGCGCAACAAACATACTGGGAACAGAAAAAACGATGTGTTCAGAGAACAAAAGGGGCCAGCCACACAGTCCTTGGCACACAGTCACAATGCTTTTCAGTGAGACTTGATCAGTGGTTTAGCCAGGGAGCAAGAACAGATGCATTGCTTGCCCAGACCTTGCCTTGGCAGATGGTCAAACATCATTAATTAGTCATTATCACATTTAGAATCCACAAGTGAATACAAGTAAGTGAGTTAGGGTACTGGTGCCCAACCAACCCCAAATGAATAAATCCCTTTAATTGTACATTCAGAATGGAAGGCTTTATAGCGGGCTTATAAAGTCACTGGGGTGGATCCGATTCCTTGAGGCTTTTTTGTCTCCTGACTTTAGAGCAATGTAATATGAAGTAGATATATAATAAATGTTCTCCAATTCTCATTGCTCATCAAAAGTGGTACAATTCCCATGCGCCAATAAACAGCCTTTGAGATATAAAACTGCGGCATGACCATCCTCCATTGGGTCATTCTTGTAGCCACACAGGGAATGGATCACCAATGATCACTGCTCCTAGAAAGCCCAGGAACTGTCAGGTGACTAATACTGGGTTTTGTGATGAATGGCTGCTCTACCCAGAGGGGCCTGTTCTGTATTTGAGGCTAGGCAGAACAGTGTGCGGAACAGGAGGCAGGAAATTGGGCAAAGAAGGCTATGGTGGCATCAGATGTAGTACTCCTTTCTGCTGTGACTCACAGAGCTGTGCAGGTCCAGGTTTAGATCCATGACCAAGTCTACAGGATAGCTGTTCTCCAGGCCTGCAGGGTAGCTGTGTTCCGGGCTGTGTCTGGGATCCTTCTTCTGTGAGATGGAGGCCTTCTCCTGGGGGTGCGTGTGGGTGTGGCTGCAGCGGCGATACAGGAAACAGGACGTCACGGCCACGGCACAGAGGGTGATGAGGAACACAGCTGTGATGAGAGCTGGGAAGAGAGAGCCAGAGACAGACAACATTGTTTTTACTTTAAAAGTTAATCATTCTGGGGGTTACTTGGTAAACATGAATATCCCAATCCTGCCTACTGCTCCAAATGTAAAAAGTATCTGTTTCAGGGAGAATGGCTGTACACTGACAGAAATTAAATTGTTTGCTACATAATTTATAATGTGAAGAAACTCAGATAACTGGGGATGATCTTCTGGCTAACCTCCAATTACCGCTGAAACACTTCTTGTCTTCTTCAGTCGATCTACGCCCCTATCGACACCCTCTGAAGGATTTATTTCAGAAGAAAGGAAGCAAGCAAACAAAGGAGATGTCAGACATGACCTTCAATTATATTCGGTGGACGATGAAAGGCTACGTGGGATTTATAAAGGCATTTCAATCGATGAGTAATTTCATTTAGTTATTATGTCTGCTCATGTCGAAACCTAAAAGAGATAGGTCAAGTTAATGAGTCATTAAAGACCCACTCTGTGATATTTGCAGCCGTTACAACCCTTTGTATAATTTGGATTTACAGTGCATTCGGAAAGTACTCAGACATCTTCCCTTTTTCCACATTTTGTTTTACGTTACAGCCGTATTTTAAAATGTATTAAATAAATGTTTGTCCTCATCAATCTACAGACAATACCCCATAATGACAAAGCAAAAACAGGTTTTTAGAATTTTTTGCACATTTATAACAAATAAAAAACAGAGATACCTTATTTACATAAGTATTCAGACCATTTGCTTTCAGACTCGAAATTGAGCTCAGGTAAATCCTGTCTCCATTGATCAACCTTGAGATGTTTCTAAAACTTGATTGGAGTCCACCTGTGGAAAATTCAGTTGATTGGACATGATTTGGAAAGGTACACATCTGTCTATAAGGTCCCACAGTTGACAGTGCATGCCAGAGCAATAAACAGGAATTGTCCGTAGAGCTCAGAGACAGGATTGTGTCGAGGCACAGATCTGAAGATGGGTGCCAACAAACTTCTGCCCCCAAGAACACAGTGGCCTCCATCATTCTTAAATGGAATACGTTTTGGAACCACCAAGGCTCTTCCTAGAGCTGGTCGCCCAGCCAAACTGAGCAATCGGGGGAGAAGGGCATAGGCCAGGGAGGTGACCAAGAACCCGATGGTCACTCTGACAGATTTCCAGAGTTCCTCTGTGGAAATGGGATAACCTTCCAGAAGGACAACCATGTCTGCAGAACTCCACCAATCAGGCCTTTATTGTAGAGTGGCCAGACGGAAGCCACTCCTCAGTAAAAATGCACATGACGGCCCACTTGGAGTTTGCATAAAAGGTACCTAAAGGACTCTCAGACCATGAGAAACAAGATTCTCTGGTCTGATGAAACAAAGGTTGTACTTTTTGGCCTGAATGCCAAGCGTCACATCTGGAGGAAACCTGGCACCATCCCTACTGTGAAGCATGGTGGTGGCAATATCATGCTGTGGGGATTTTTTTCAGCGGCAGGGACTGGGAGACTAGGATCGAGGATAAGATGAACGGAGGAAAGTACAGAGAGATCCTTGATGAGAACCTGTCCAGAGTGCTCAGGACCTCAGACTGGTGTGAAGGTTCACTTTCCAACAGGACAAGGACCCTAAGCACACAGCCAAGACAACGCAGGACTGGCTTCGGTACAAGTCTCTGAATGTCCTTGAGTGGCCCAGCCAGAGTTGAACCCGATCGAACATCTCTGGAGAGACCTGAAAATAGCTGTGCGGTGACACTCCCCATCCAACCTAACATAGCTTGAGAGGACTGCAGAGAAGAATGGGAGAAACTCCCAAATACAGGTGTGCCAAGCTTGTAGTATCATTCCTAAGAAGACCCAAGACTGTGATTGCTGCCAAAGGTGATTCAACAAAGTACTGAGTAAAGGGTCTGAATATTGTAAAAATGTCAAAAAAACTGTTTTTGCTTTGTCATTATGGAGTATTGTGTGTAGATTGATGAGGGGGGAAAAAACGATTTAATCCATCTTCGAATAAAGCTGTAATGTAACAAAATGTGGAAAAACTCAATACTTTCCGAATGCACTGTATGCTAATAAAATTACATAAATAAAATCCATATTGTGAAGCCGAACATGATTCACATCAATGCTATTAAACTCACCAGATGCTGATTGTGAAGTTGTACTATCAGCCAAGGCTCCACAGTTCGATTCAACTAGATTGCCAAGAACATAGACCGATGAGCTTCCACGACTCAGAAAGGCTGTCTTCAGCGGTGTCAAATGATTGTACTGGACAGACGACAGGCAGCCAATGAAACCCTTGGATCCTGCCCTAAGAACTTCCTCATCCAAACCAGCATGTCCTGCTGATGTACCTGTGACTTTACCTAAAGTCAGAGATCGTAGTGTGTTCATCTTCATGTCAGAAGAAAGGTTGTATTTTTGGTCGAAGTCTTTGTCAATCTGGTTTAAGAAAAAAGCAAACATTTCCAAATACACTTGAACACGCCATCAAGGTGGGCTGACTGTCTATGCTGTAAGCATAATGCTTTGCTATTTTGAAATAGATTCAGATAGAGATCACTGACCTGGACATAAAGGTCATTGCCTTCCCGGTGTACTTGGACACGGTGGAGCTGCCCATCGGCTAGGCTGGAGACTTTGGGAGTAAAGATCTCTGCTCTCTTCTCTCTGTTCAGACGGTACCAGATCTGCAGACTCCCTACAAAAGTTAAGAAAGTCTGAAAGTCAGAAAAAGCTTCTAATCTTACAATGTTGTTGAGAGATGAAGACAGAGAGAATAATGGATGGAGATAGAAAAAGATAGCTACCATTGTTAGCGAGGATGATAGCCAAGTACTGTTGATGGTAGGTGCTGACACAGAGTAACATGGCAGGGGTGTGGGTCGTCAGATAGCTGAAGGCAATGTTTTCTCTGGACTCGCCGTTGTGGGCATAGATGGCTGAGGACTGGCTATGGATTGGCTGACTGCTAGATGACTGGCTACCTCTGTCTCTGTTGTGCATGACTGGAAAAGGCATCTGGAAGGTAAGGGTCACCGAGGAGCCACTCTCAAAGGACATTGACACTTCTGTTACAGGGATACAAACATGGATGTCGTTATTAGTGTAGACGGCTCCTATTCAGTAGTGCTGTATTGTGCTGTTGATCTCAGACACAGATTCAGACAGCATTTGCAAGAACCGGCTTATCTGAATGTTGAACGGGTCAGAACAAAAGGGATGCTTGAAAGAGTAAAACTCGAAGAAACATGGCTAGATCATCAATGGATCAAACAGAAGTCACACATTCTCTGCGGTACCAGGTGCCCCTACCCCTAAAGCACGACCCTGTCCAGAAACCGCATTCAAAATGCTGTGAATAGGATATATCTGAATATCTGAAGTGATAAAACCTGCTTTGATGCCAGTGGATGAATACAGGATTCATCCATAATGGGTGGCGTAGTCTCAGCAGGAGTCCTGTTGTGTGTCAGCCAGGCCAGCATGAACCCAGCTTTTGAATGGAATTCAATCCAACAGAAAATATGTCCTGGCCCGTGATATTAGTTTCAGATTTATGGAAATTAATGAGCCAATGGGGATTGAAAAGAAAGTATCTCTGATCCTTTTAATACATGCTTTGATCACTCCTTTGATCAAATACATTTCCCAAATGTTTTGAAATAATACTTTTCTAAATCTATTTTCATACTTTAAAATATTGTAGCTAACTTTTCCTAACCCCAAAGACAGCCATTAACTCAGCTTCTCTCAATCTTTTTAGTTTATTGCTGTTTGTTGGGGTTACTCACCTTTCTTGCACTGTGGTCCATTGTAGGCAGAGTGTGTACAGTCACAGACATATCCACTGTTTTTCTCCATACACCGCCCTCTGTTATGACAGACACTAGCAGAGCCATTGCAGTGGCCCGGGCAGCCTGGGGTCACTCCTGGGGTCAACTTGGCCTGCTCCTCCAGGTCAAGGGTCACGCCGTTCAGGGTCAACGCACGGATGCAGCCCAGGAAACTGCTCTCTTTGAAGGTGGATCCTCCTGGCAGGAAGTAGGAAGTAGGAAACACATGAAGTATTAAGAGTATGTTTAAACTGCTCTAGAAATAGAAGAATACTACTTGCAATGTGGAACTAAACAGTAGCTAATATGCAAAGAAAGTGTTGTTGTGGTTTGACCTGGGTCTAGTGCCTACCTATGAACAGTAGGCTTTTGAGCTGCAGGCGGTAGTGCCCTTCAGAGGGGGCCTCCAGAGTGTGTAGGGGCAGCTGGTCCACTTGCAGGGAGGCCTCCTTCAAGTTGCGTTCAGCCCTAACGTAGTGCCACTGCTTATCATTCAGGGGGACAGGGGACGTCACCGTCAAGTCCACCGGGCCGTTCCCCACGTCAAAGATGAATGTTACAGCTGAGGGAGCTGAGGGGGACAGACAGACAGAAATTCAAGTTCAAACATGGCCCACTTTTGTTTAAGATGGATTTGTCTTAGGCTTGTAGTCTTTGGCTCCTGAACCAATGTATTCTCCCCACTCAAGCACAGTTTTCCATAATGTTATCAGAACTATCTAATCAAACACCAAGTCATCTTTCATCTAGAAACAGAAAAGGTTTCAACTTGAGGTGATCATCTATCATTTACACAAGTGCCTAGGGAGGGATTAGGGTTTGGTTGATTTGGGATTCAGGGAGAGACAAACTCACTGGTCAACTTCAGGGTGATGAAGTCAGTGGTCCCCAGGTTCTCCAGGAGAACACCAGAGGAAGCTGTGGTCTTGAAGTACAGAGAGATGTCCGCACTGAGCTCAGCCTGGAACTTAGGGAAGTGGAGGGATGATGACCCAGGATAGAAAGAGGCTGCATTCCACAGGAACCCTGCAAATAGAGGAAAGTACAGTAGGAAAATAAAGTAACTGAAAATGTAAAAACTGGGACAATTTACCCCACTCCCCCCTACTGTTCCAAAAATACAGAACTTGCTCCACTCTTCCCTGGTGTTAAAAATTAAAGTTACAGAATTTTTGTTGGCATATTCTGTATGAACATAAAATATAATTATTATTGGCACACTCGCTTTTGGGATAATTATATGAACTGAACTAAACTTACTGTCACCGTTGCATTGAAGGGAGCCGACTCTGTATACAGCTGCTGAGCCTGTCCTGTTGGTGTCTCCTATTACAATCTCAGTCAGTGGTAGGTGATCTTTGTAGGACAGCAATCCTGTGTCGTTTACCCTGTTGGAAAAAGTCTAGATCATTTTAGACATGACCTCAGTTTACTCAATTTAAAGATGCACTCAAAGCTCTAAGAAATTATACATTTATAGAAGGAAAGACTGATTGGAAAAACACATAAATGTTGTTAATGTAGGTCATAAAACATATAAATGCATTGGCATCCACTGTACCACAAGTGAGTGTCTGCATCACAGTTGCAGAAGTAGTTCATGTCGATGCAGTTTTCCTCCAGGCTGCAGGAGCACTGTTGGACCCCAGGTACAGAGCCTCCCCAGTAGGTCTGTTTCTCTCCACTCCGGTCCAGCCACCATGACAGGGGCCTCCCATCTACAACCAAGGCACATTTATTTCCATCATGCAATCTCTACGAAAATACTAACATTTATTACATCATCGGCTATACTCTTTGTCTGACGAATGTGGTCTGCTTGGCACATAGGACATGTTCACCTACTACACACACAGAGGTTTATCTTCTGCCATCATAGAAAACACATGATTGATTTTTAGTCTTGTAAACCCGACCCTACGCACATTGGGGGAGGCAAACGTCTGCCAAGGGAGACTAATTGATTTTGTAGGCAATTCCACTGAAGTTGGTGAAATATCTTGTCTTGAAATATTGTCTTGCCTGTATCTAAAACAAGACCGTCTGCATCAATATTTCATATGAGAAACAAAAAATACCCAGGCGAGACAGCCAAATAAATCAGTGAGGCTTTTTTCACAGTGGGATTTGGAATCACAGGGAGCAGAGGGTTCGGCAATACTTAGAACTCACTCTGAATATTTTTGCACAACTTTTTAGGCAGAAATCCATTATGTCATTTGAATTAAACGTGAGCTCTCTGTATTCTGTTTGCACTTATCAGGCTTCCAATAAGACTCACCCCAAGTATTGAAGAGACGGGACTTCCTGCAGCTGTAGACCACTTCCTGTTGACAGTGCTCAGACCGTCCAATCAGAGTGCGGAGCTGCTCCAGGGAGACAGTGTAGTTGAACCGCATCACATATGGCTTCTTTGTTGTGGCTCCAGTCACATTCACAGACCCACTGTTGTTGTGGCCCACCACTGTCCATACCTTCTTCTCTATAGGGAAGACAGAGCAGGCATTTTACTTTATATACAGGATAATCTGGTTAACAGCACAGTGGATAATCCAGATTATCATATTAGCATGAGAAAGACTACTAGAATGTAATTTTTTCCCCAAGATAGGTGTCCTTCACATTTCTAATTATTCATTTAATTCAGGTTAGTCAACTGTATGAAAAGTACACCAGAGATAAACAAAGAAGTGTAAAGTGGTGGACACACTTAATCGTATTAGCCTCATATTATCTAATTGAGAATGCCCAAAACTGCACCAGTAGCTTCCCTGGCCTAGCCTGGTTACCAAACGCTGTGCTCACCATTGTTTCACTACAATTCAGTCCGGTTTAACCAGACTATGCCAAGCCATGAGCTCACCAGTCATGTTGCAGTAGACCAGTGCTGCCTTTAGAGGACCAGTCCCATCTGGATCAATGTAAAAGTAGCCAGACGCACTCCCCATTTGTCTGTGTGCCTCACACGACGCTTCATAAATAGCTGTAGGAAGCAAGACCAGTACTTATATCAATAGCCCATACGTGTGTTGCAGTATGCCAAGAGCACTAGCTCAAATACATTTTCTTGTCACATGCAAAATGTGTGAACGGTATCGGTGTGAAGTAGAAAGCCACGGCAGCTTTGATAATTCAGCAGTCAGTAAAGTTCCCTCCACTTCACAATTTATGACACCCTGATGGGAATATCAATGAGAGTTCAGTGACGGGAAATAGTGGAAACACTAATGTAACTTTAGTCACTCTATACAGTATATTAAACATAATATACACTCAGGGGCCCGTCTAGTACCGGTACACCCGGGTCGGACCCCTTTTGCCTCCAGAACAGCCTGAATTCTTTGTGCATGGAAACGTTGCTCAATTGGTATCAAGGGACATGACGTGTACCAGGATAACATTTCCCACACCAATACAGCCTGTACCGGGTGGACACCAGGCAGGATGGGCCATGGACTTATGCTGCTTACACCAAATTCAGACTCTGCCATCAGCATGACGCAACAGGAACTGGGATTCGTCGTACCAGGCAATGTTTTTACACCCCTCAATTGTCCAGTGTTGGTGATCGTGTGACCACTGGAGCCTCTTCTTTTTGTTTTTAGCTGATAAGAGTGGATGTTCGTGTGGTCAGCTGCTGCATATAGCCCATCCGTGACAAGGACCGACGAGTTGTGCGTTCCGAGATGCCATTCTGCACACCACTGTTGTACTGTGGCGTTATTTGAACTGGCACACCTGTCACCGACGCTCATACCATGCTCAAAATTGCTTAGGTCATTCATTTTGCCCATTCTAAAGTTCAATCCAACAGTAACTGAATGCCTCGATGCCTGTCTGCCTGCTTTATATAGCAAGCCACGGCAACGTGACTCACTGTCTGTAGGAGCGAACCATTTTCTCGAACAGGGTGGTGTACCTAATAAACTGTCCACTGAGTGTATTTGTACTGTATATTTCCAAAGGTGAAGATTTTCACTATCATGAAGGAGCCAGTTTAAAGGGCGACTGCACTTCCTGATTTGGCCTCGTTTAAGAATTGGTTCATTAAGAAATGCTAGCGGCCATGACTGAATTCAAACGTGAGTTGGTTTTGGGGTGTAGTTTGATGTGGGTGTCTCTTGTGTGTCTTCGCCAGTGGGAAGCGTTAACCAAATAATTTAGCCAATTATCTTTAGCCAGCTGGTGTGCGACCATGGCAAAATTGGTTTGACTTTGGATAGCCTATCCCTGTGGCTAGTTAGAGACCATCAATAAATTACACAATGTAAATGAAACAATATTTTCATATTACACACCTTTTAGTTCTCAGTAAATGCTTTTAATATTTGTATAGGAATTTCTAAAATATATTGTTGGTTTGAGGTTTTTAAGCATTTGAAATTTGGAGTTATTGGAATTTTAACACATTTATCCATGTATCTTGTGTATTTACCGATTGTCTCTAACTAGCCCCACAGGATATCCAAAGTCAGCCCACATTTGTCATGGCCATTACATTTGGGCCGCAGTTGTGACAGTTTGACTTACAGTTGTGACAGGTTTCTCCAGTGTAGCCTGTCCCCGAGCAGTCACAGTAGAAAGTATCCCATGATTGGGTGCATCGTCCGTCATGCTCACAAAAATTAGGCAGACATCTATGGAAAGAGAGAGAGGCATGTTCAAGCCCCGAACATAACTCTTGACTGCAGAGCTGCATACAGTAGCATGAAAATCCATTAATAGAAGATAAAAGAGATATATAGGGCAGTTCCTCGATCATAGTGTTGTGTCCTTGCATATCCACTGTCTATAACCCTCGATATAGCCACTGTTTGTGCTGTCTCCTCTGCCTGTTCCCTCCATCACTCCACCCCTCCATCTCTCCTTTCCTCCATTGAGCAGGCTTAGGGAGGAAACAGAGTGTGACTCCTGGAGCGCGTCAACCTAATCACTGCTGCCTGCTCTGGCACAGCCACAACATATTTCTCACTCAGCCTAATAGTCAGAGCTGGCACACAGGCAAATCAATACTGGCAGGGATAGATGCCCAGGGAGGGATGGGAGAGATATACACATACACACACACACACACATAGCTGCCTCAGAGGGATGGGAACAAATTATTCAGAGGATGTTTCTGGCTTTGGCAGTGTGACAGTACAGGCATACAGTCCAGGGGGCATCTCAAATGGCTCCTTATTCCCTATATAGTACACTACTTTTGGTGCCATTTAGGATCCACCAAGGAAAATGCTCTCTGTTGTAATGAGAGTCCTTCCATCTGATCTCGGGTCATAGACATGTCATACTGTCTGTTGTAATGGGAGTCCTTATATCTGATCTCAGGTCATACACACGTCATACTGTCTGTTGTAATGGGAGTCCTTATATCTGATCTCAGGTCATACACTCGTCATACTGTCTGTTGTAATGGGAGTCCTTATATCTGATCTCAGGTCATACACATGTCATACTGTCTGTTGTAAAGGGAGTCCTTATATCTGATCTCAGGTCATACACATGTCATACTGATAGATTGAAGAGACAGAAACAGAGATACTTTCCCGTATATTGTATAGAACAGTGTCACAAATGACATACTGTAGCCTAAATACAAGATATAAAAACATGAATTGTTGAGATTTTGTGAGCATACCTGTTGCGGATGCCACAGATGTCGAACTGAAGCTTGCTGTAATTACCCAAAAGTCCTTGCTGCACACGGGGTAGATCCATAAGTTGGTTGTTTAGGAAGATCTGACGCATGCACCCCTGGAAGGCCACAGTAGGGTTCTTACAGTCACCACTGTATTGGGGACAACCTGTTGGAAATCATGACAATATTTTTATTGCTAAATCATTCCAGAAATAGTCACCAAACACATTTTGATGAAACACGGATCTAATTAAAACACACACTCAAAAATTTCAAGCATAATTTAAGACAGTCATTACCAATTTTCCACCAACAATAAGCAATAGCTAAAAGACTGCCATCTTACCTCCAAAAAATACACTATTGCCTGAGTCTGCATGACTTTGTACGTCCATGGTAGATGTTGGCTCATTGTCCAAGACCAGAGAAACGATCAGATCTCTGTAGCTCAGACTAACAGAATGCCACAGTCCATCAGTTACACTGACTTCTAGTAAAACAGAGCACAGAAAAACACAGCATTGGTTAGGCTACATTTACTGCAGTCCCATAATGCTGCCAGTTCATTGTTACCTGCCAACTTAGCAAACATTAGCGACCGCAAATTCAATGTGACATGCCATTAGGTGGCTTTTTCTAGCTAGCTAGCTGCTAACCTATGGAAATGTTTGTTTTCTGCTCAGCAGCTCCATGGACCATTAGGTGCAGTTGACCTCTGCTGATTTGCAACACCAGGTGCTGTGATCCCTGTGCCAGGCCGGTGGAAAACAGAAGTCCTTCCTGGTTCCAGCTCCTGAAGTGGAAGTGTACGTCCAGCCCCCACACCCGAAGAGGCTCCAGGGGTAGAGACAGGTAGCTACTGCTGGAGGACAGGAAGGTGGTGGACATCATCTGAGGCTGGGGCTCAGAGCATGAGAAGGTCACGTTGCCCTGGGGAACAGAGGAAAGGACAAGTAGGGATCAATACTATACCCATTCAGTGGTAGCCTACTACTGTCATTTATTGAGATGTGCTGATTAGCAACTGTTCAAAGAGATGGAAATTGTATACAGTATGGGAAGTCATTCCTTTTGTGTGTCTGTTCTGGAGTCCTTTGAGTCATGGGTCCTTTCCTGTGACATGTACAGAATGAATGTGCATGCGTCACTGACATGCTGTACGTCACACACAAACTAGTAGATACAATGTTATTCATGGTCATCTGAGTGGAAAGGCCATAAAAATGTCAAATGTTATCACTAATTCAGCTTTCGTGTCCCAGGGAGAATGAAGGAGCAGTGAGAGTGAATACAGATTTCAGTATTTGTCCGATACACATGCTCAGCTCAGCTGTGGATACATCATCGATCCCGCTGCCTGCCACAGAGGAGAACAGAACTCAGGTGCTGGCTGTCTATCTGCACTTGACACATTTATAACTTATCCCAGTTACTAATAAGCATACACCCATTAACAAAATGACTGTAACAACTGTTAAATCCCAGTGGATTAATAAATTGAAAAATTGTATGGTTGAGAGAGATGAGGCAAAAGGAATGGCAAATAAGTCTGGCTGCACAATCGATTGGCTAACGTACTACAAATTGAGAAATCATGTGACTAAACTGAATAAAAAAAAGAAGAAACTACACTATGAAACAGAGATAATTGATATAAAAAATGACAGTAAAAAGCTTTGGAGCACCTTCAATGAAATTTTGCGAAAAAATGCAAACTGAACTCCATCATTCATTGAATCAGATGGCTAATTCACTACAAAACCGACTGATATTGCCAACTACTTTAACCTCTTTGGGCTGCAGGGGCAGTATTGAGTAGCCCGGATAAAAGGTGCCCATTTCAAACGGCCTCGTACTCAATTCTTGCTCGTACAATATGCATATTATTATTACTATTGGATAGAAAACACTCTCTAGTTTCTAAAACCGTTTGAATTATATCTGTGAGTAAAACAGAACTCCTTTTGCAGCAAACTTCCTGACAGGAAGTGGAAAATCTGAAATCGATGCTCTGTTCTAGGGCCTGCCTAATAATGTCCTTGATATTTATTAGTATAGATGCACTTCATACGTCTTCCACTAGATGTCGACAGGCAGTGAGAGAAGAAATGGAGTGTATAACTTGATCTGGGGTCAAACAAAAGCTCTTTGTATGACGTGTCACCAGTTTCCTGTTTTCTGGAGAGCGCGTGAAGGGACCTGGTTTTGCCTTCTGTACAGCTGTCGTTATAGACGACTAATATCTCCGGCTTTGATTTTATTTGATGCATGTGACAATATCATCGTAAAGTATGTTTTTTCAATATAGTTTTATTAGATTATTGAAATTTTTTCGGGACGTTAGGCGTGTTGCGTTGTGTACCTTTGTTCAGGAAGGAGACCTTCGCGCCACTTTGCTAGCTTTCCGTGCTAATTGACTGGAGAAGAGGACATTCTAAATCCAAACAACGATTGTTCCCGACAAAGGACCCCTTGTACAACATTCTGATGAAAGATCGTCAAAAGTAGGACCCATTTTATGATGCTATTTCATATATCTGTCGAACATGTTGTACTAGTCGTTTGCGCCCAGAGTTTGGGCACTCTCTCGCTATACCTAAGCTGGATGTCGTAATGAAGTTATTTTTAAAATTCTAACACGGCGATTGCATTAAGAACTAGTGTATCTATCATTTCCTATACAACATGTATTTTTTAGTAACGTTTATGTATAGTTATTTGGTCAGAATAGTTGAGTGCCATAAAAATATCCGCACATTCTGTGAAAAAGATGCTACGTTAGCACAATGTATAACCACTGATTTCAGCTCTAAATGTGCACATTTTCGAACAAAACATAAGTGTATGTATAACCTGATGTTATAGGACTGTCATCTGATGAAGCTTATCAAGGTTAGTCAAAAATTATATATCTTTTGCTGGTTTATTCGCTATCGCTAACGTGCCTATTGCTATCGCTAACGTGCCTTAATGAATGAATGCGGTAGTGTGGTGGGCTATTGTAGTAAGCTAATATAATGCTATATTGTGTTTTTGCTGTAAAACACAAAAAAAATCGGAAATATTGGCTGGATTCACAAGATGTTTGTCTTTAATTTGCTATACACCATCGATTTTTCAGAAATGTTTTATGATGAGTATTTAGGTATTTGACGTTGGTGTCTGTAATTACTCTGACTGCTTCGGTCCTATTTGTGACGGTAGCTGTGATGGTAGCTGCAATGTAAAACTGATTTATACCTCAAATATGAAAATTTTTCGAACAAAACATAGATTTATTGTATAACATGTTATAAGACTGTCATCTGATGAAGTTGTTTCTTGGTTAGTTTGGTTGGTTCTTGGTTAGTTAGGTTGGCTTTGTGCATGCTACCTGTGCTGTGAAAAACGTCTGTCCTTTTTGTATTTGGTGGTGAGCTAACATAAATATAAGTGGTGTTTTCGCTGTAAAACATTTTAAAAATCGGACATGTTGGCTGGATTCACAAGATGTTTATCTTTCATATGCTGTATTGGACTTGTTAATGTGTGAAAGTTAAATATTTCAAAAAAATATATTTTGAATTTCGCGCCCTGCACTTGAAGTGGCTGTTGTCATATTGTGCCCGGCTTCGGGCTTGCAGCCCAAAGAAGTTAACGTTTTTTTCATTGTCAAGATATGGAAACTTAGGCATGACATGCCAGCAACAAACGCGGACACTACACATTCAAGGATATCTGAGCAAATTATGAAAGATAAGAATTGTAATTTTGAATTCCGTAAAGTGAGTGTGGAAGAGGTAAAAAAATTATTGTTCTCTATCAACAATTACAAGCCACCGGCGTCTGACAACTTGGATGGAAAATTACTGAGGATAATAGTGGACAATATTGCCACTCTATTTTCCATATCTTCAATTTAAGCCTACTAGAAAGTTTGTGCCCACAGGCCTGGAGGGAAGCCAAAGTCATTCTGCTACCTAAGAATAGTAAAGCCCCCTTCACTGGGTCAAATAGCCTGTTACCAATCCTTAATAAAGTTTTAGGAAAAAATGTGTTTGACCAGATACAATGCTATTTTACAGTGAACAAATTGACAACAGACTTTCAGCTCGCTTATAGGGAAGGACATTCAACAAGCACAGCACTTACATAAATTACTTGATGATTGGCTGAGAGAAATTGTTGATAAAAAGATTGAGGGGGCTGTTATGTAAGACTTCAGTGCAGCTTTTGACATTATCGATCATAGTCTGCTGCTGGTAAAATGTATGTGTTATGGCTTTACACCCCCCCGCTATATTGTGGGTAAAGAGTTACCTGTCTAACAGAACACAGACGGTGTTCTTTAATGGAAGCCTCTCCAACACAATCCAGGTAGAATCGGGAATGCCCCAGAGCAGCTGTCTAGGCCCCTTACCTTTTTCAATCTTTACTAACGGCTTTGAGTAAAGCCAGTGTGTCTATGCGGATGACTCAACACTATACACGTCAGCTACTACAGCAAATGAAATGACTGCAACACTTAACAAAGAGATTCAGTTAGTTCCAGAATGGGTGGCAAGGAATAAGTTAGTCCTAAATATTTCAAAAACTATAAGCATTGTATTTGGGACAAATCATTCACTAAACCCCAAACCTCAACTAAATCTTGTAATAAATAATGTGGAAATTGAGCAAGTTGAGGTGACTAAACTGCTTGGAGTAACCCTGGATTGTACCGTCATGGTCAAAACATATTGATACAACAGTAGCTAAGATGGGGAGAAGTCTGTCCATAATAAAGCACTGCTCTACCTTCTTAACAGCACTATCAACAAGGCAGGTCCTTACAGGCTTTAGTTTTGTCCCACTTGGACTACTGTTCAGTCTTGGGGTCAGGTGCCACAAAGAGGAACTTAGGAAAATTGCAATTGGCTCAGAACAGGGCAGCATGGCTGGCCCTTGGATGTACATTGAGAGCAAACATTAATAATATGCATGCCAATCTCTCCTGGCTCAAAGTAGAGGAGAGATTGACTTCATCACTACTTGCCCTGGCAGCAGCTAATGGGGAACCATAATAAATACTAATACAAATCTGAAACTGTCCCCTAACATATTACAGACTCTCTGCCAGGCAGCATCTCGAATACCTTTACAGTCTCTTTCATTGGCTTCCACAGTTCACATGGATGGTAATGGGTTCAGCTGAATGACAAAGAGGGCCAACAATGGGCAAGTATTGTATTAAATCAAACAGAACATTTTAGCACTTTCTGTTTGATCTAATACCTGAACATTTGCCATGGCAACTATGCAATGTGCCAGGTACGCCTTCTGCACAGATGCTCAGTTGGGCTGAAAATAATGACAACAGTGGCTTCCTTTCATTTCTCATTAATGCCGCCTCCTCAACATGTCTATCTACCATATATTTATATTGTGTGTGTCTCAAATGACACCCTATTTCCTATATAGTGCACTACTTTTGTATACCACTATATAGGGAATAGGGTGCCATTTGGGACATACACATTACCTCCACAGATAGAGCTCACCGTAGACTGGGAGGAAGTGGGTGTCCATGGCTCAGCGCCTGCCTGTAATTGGTCACCAAAGGGTTCTGGAGACAGCTGTACAATATTATATTAAAATAGACAGAGCAGAGGCGTTCTGTAATGGACTGAGAGAACTGCACCTACTTTGCCTCTTCCTAACCACCATTTAATTTTATATATGCATCATCTTCCAGCATTGTAGTTTTTAAAATGTATTTTGAGAGGTGTGAACCTTCATGACACAAAACCAAATGTATAATTAAGCAATAAGGCCCAAGGAGGTGTGGTATATGGCCAATATACCGCAGCTAAGGGCTGTTTCTATGCACGACACAAAGCGGGGTGCCTTGATACACTGCACACTGCCCTAACCCATCTGGACAAGAGGAATACCTATGTAAGAATGCTGTTCATCGACTACAGCTCAGCATTTAACACCATGGTACCCTCCAAACTCGTCATTAAGCTCAAGACCCTGGGTCTCGACCCCGCCCTGTGCAATTGGGTCCTGGACTTTCTGACGGGACGGCCCCAGGTGGTGAGGGTAGGAAACAACATCTCCACCCCACTGATCCTCAACACTCGGGCCCCACAAGGGTGCGTTCTCAGCCCTCTCCTGTACTCCCTGTTCACCCACGACTGCGTGGCCATGCACGCCTCCAACTCAATCATCAATCATCCCGAGAGCTTCTGGTCAGCGGGGTGGTGGCACCGGGATCCTCATCTCTCCCAAGTGGTCATTCTCTCTTTCTCCCCTTACCCATCTGTCTATCGCCTCCTTTGAATTCCATGCTGTCACAGTTACCAGCCCTTTCAAGCTTAACATCCTTATCATTTATCGCCCTCCAGGTTCCCTTGGAGAGTTCATCAATGAGCTTGATGCCTTGATAAGCTCCTTTCCTGAGGACGGCTCACCTCTCACAGTTCTGGGTGACTTTAACCTCCCCATGTCTACCTTTGACTCATTCCTCTCTGCCTCCTTCTTTCCACTCCTCTCCTCTTTTGACCTCACCCTCTCACCTTCCCCCCCTACTCACAAGGCAGGCAATACGCTTGACCTCATCTTTACTAGATGCTGTTCTTCCACTAACCTCATTGCAACTCCCCTCCAAGTCTCCGACCACTACCTTGTATCCTTTTCCCTCTCGCTCTCGTCCAACACTTCCCACACTGCCCCTACTCGGATGGTATCGCGCCGTCCCAACCTTCGCTCTCTCTCCCCCGCTACTCTCTCCTCTTCCATCCTATCATCTCTTCCCTCTGCCCAAACCTTCTCCAACCTATCTCCTGATTCTGCCTCCTCAACCCTCCTCTCCTCCCTTTCTGCATCCTTTGACTCTCTATGTCCCCTATCCTCCAGGCCGGCTCGGTCCTCCCCTCCCGCTCCGTGGCTCGACGACTCATTGCGAGCTCACAGAACAGGGCTCCGGGCAGCCGAGCGGAAATGGAGGAAAACTCGCCTCCCTGCGGACCTGGCATCCTTTCACTCCCTCCTCTCTACATTTTCCTCTTCTGTCTCTGCTGCTAAAGCCACTTTCTACCACTCTAAATTCCAAGCATCTGCCTCTAACCCTAGGAAGCTCTTTGCCACCTTCTCCTCCCTCCTGAATCCTCCTCCCCCTCCCCCCCCCCCTCCTCCCTCTCTGCAGACGACTTCGTCAACCATTTTGAAAAGAAGGTCGACGACATCCGATCCTCGTTTGCTAAGTCAAACGACACCGCTGGTTCTGCTCACACTGCCCTACCCTGTGCTTTGACCTCTTTCTCTCCCCTCTCTCCAGATGAAATCTCGCGTCTTGTGACGGCCGGCCGCCCAACAACCTGCCCGCTTGACCCTATCCCCTCCTCTCTTCTCCAGACCATTTCCGGAGACCTTCTCCCTTACCTCACCTCGCTCATCAACTCATCCCTGACCGCTGGCTACGTCCCTTCCGTCTTCAAGAGAGCGAGAGTTGCACCCCTTCTGAAAAAACCTACACTCGATCCCTCCGATGTCAACAACTACAGACCAGTATCCCTTCTTTCTTTTCTCTCCAAAACTCTTGAACGTGCCGTCCTTGGCCAGCTCTCCTGCTATCTCTCTCAGAATGACCTTCTTGATCCAAATCAGTCAGGTTTCAAGACTAGTCACTCAACTGAGACTGCTCTTCTCTGTATCACGGAGGCGCTCCGCACTGCTAAAGCTAACTCTCTTTCCTCTGCTCTCATCCTTCTAGACCTATCGGCTGCCTTCGATACTGTGAACCATCAGATCCTCCTCTCCACCCTCTCCGAGTTGGGCATCTCCGGCGCGGCCCACGCTTGGATTGCGTCCTACCTGACAGGTCGCTCCTACCAGGTGGCGTGGCGAGAATCTGTCTCCTCACCACGCGCTCTCACCACTGGTGTCCCCCAGGGCTCTGTTCTAGGCCCTCTCCTATTCTCGCTATACACCAAGTCACTTGGCTCTGTCATAACCTCACATGGTCTCTCCTATCATTGCTATGCAGACGACACACAACTAATCTTCTCCTTTCCCCCTTCTGATGACCAGGTGGCGAATCGCATCTCTGCATGTCTGGCAGACATATCAGTGTGGATGACGGATCACCACCTCAAGCTGAACCTCGGCAAGACGGAGCTGCTCTTCCTCCCGGGGAAGGACTGCCCGTTCCATGATCTCGCCATCACGGTTGACAACTCCATTGTGTCCTCCTCCCAGAGCGCTAAGAACCTTGGCGTGATCCTGGACAACACCCTGTCGTTCTCAACTAACATCAAGGCGGTGGCCCGTTCCTGTAGGTTCATGCTCTACAACATCCGCAGAGTACGACCCTGCCTCACACAGGAAGCGGCGCAGGTCCTAATCCAGGCACTTGTCATCTCCCGTCTGGATTACTGCAACTCGCTGTTGGCTGGGCTCCCTGCCTGTGCCATCAAACCCCTACAACTCATCCAGAACGCCGCAGCCCGTCTGGTGTTCAACCTTCCCAAGTTCTCTCACGTCACCCCGCTCCTCCGCTCTCTCCACTGGCTTCCAGTTGAAGCTCGCATCCGCTACAAGACCATGGTGCTTGCCTACGGAGCTGTGAGGGGAACGGCACCTCAGTACCTTCAGGCTCTGATCAGGCCCTACACCCAAACAAGGGCACTGCGTTCATCCACCTCTGGCCTGCTCGCCTCCCTACCACTGAGGAAGTACAGTTCCCGCTCAGCCCAATCAAAACTGTTCGCTGCTCTGGCACCCCAATGGTGGAACAAACTCCCTCACGACGCCAGGACAGCGGAGTCAATCACCACCTTCCGGAGACACCTGAAACCCCACCTCTTCAAGGAATACCTAGGATAGGATAAAGCAATCCTTCTGCCACCCCCCCCCCCTTAAAAGATGTAGATGCACTATTGTAAAGTGGCTGTTCCACTGGATGTCATTAGGTGAATGCACCAATTTGTAAGTCGCTCTGGATAAGAGCGTCTGCTAAATGACTTAAATGTAAATGTAAATGTAAGTTTGCAGACGACACTACAGTGGTAGGCTTGATTACCAACAACGACCAGACGGCCTACAGGGAGGATGTGAGGGCCCTCGGAGTGTGGTGTCAGGAAAATAATCTCACACTCAACGTCAACAAAACAAAGGAGATGATCGTGGACTTCAGAAAAGAGCAGAGGGAGCAGCCCCCTATCCACATTGACGGGACAGTAGTGGAGAAGGTAGTAAGTTTTAAGTTCCTCGGCTTATTCATCACGGACAAACTGAAATGGTCCACCCTCAGGAGGCTGAAGAAATTTGGCTTGTCACCAAAAACCCTCAAAAACTTTTACAGATGCACAATCGAGAGCATCCTGTCGGGCTGTATCACTGCCTGGTATGGCAACTCCTCCGCCCACAACCGTAAGGCTCTCCAGAGGGTAGTGAGGTCTGCACAACGCATCACCGGGGGCAAACTACCTTCCCTCTAGGACACCTACACCACCCGATGTCACAGGAAGGCCAAAAAGATCCTCAAGGACAACGACCACCCGAGCCACTGCCCGTTCACCCCGCTATCATCCAGAAGGAGAGGTCAGTACAGGTGCATCAAAGCTGGGACCGAGAGACTGAAAAACAGCTTCTATCTCAAGGCCATCAGACTGTTAAACAGTCATCACTAACATTGAGTGGCTGCTGCCAACATACTGACTCAAATCTCCAGCCACTTTAATAATGAATAATTGGATGTAATAAATGTATCACTAGTCACTTTAAACAATGCCACTTTATATCATGTTTAAATATTTTTTAAACGGCTTCCCACAAAATCCTTGATCGTACAATATGCATATTATTATTATTATTGGATAGAAAACAGTCTATAGTTTCTATAGGAGTTGAAATTTTGTCTCTAAGTGGAACAGAGCCCATTCTACAGCAATTTCCCTGACATGGAGTCAGATTTGAGAAATGTTGGCCACTCTTCTGAAGTCAGTTAAAAGGGCACTGTCGTTGCTATGACTACACGGACACTTCTTACGTCTTCCCCTGGATGCCTTTACGTGATGACGATTCCAACGGGGTCGATTGCGCGTTCACAGGCCCTACAAATGAAAAAACCCTGAAGCTAGTCATTCTTTGGGAGCTGCGTCATGAGCCTAGAGGACACCGGCGCGCACCTGTTCCAAGCGTTAGTTTAGCCTGTTATATTTCTCCGGTCATCTTTTCACTCGTTATAGGAGTTAAAAACATCATAAGGTAGTTAATTTAAAGCGTTTTATAGCAATTTATATCCGTTTAGTGCGATTTTGGGACATTTATTTTTGCAACGATGTGAAAAGTTGGGCACGCTTTTCAGTTCATCCCGAACGCAGTTGACATTTCCACATGGCAAGAGGACAGCTTTCCACCAAAAGACGATTTCTCCCAAGAAAGGATCCTTTGCCCAAGATACTGATGGAAGAACAGCTCAAGGTAGGACATTTTTATTATGATAAATCGTGTTTCTGTCGAAACATTTTAGTGGCTTAGGACGCCATGTTTTTTGACGTAGCTTCGCTTGGCGCAAACTGTATTGAAAAGTAAGGATAAATTAAAAAATGTAATAACGCAATTGTATTAAGAATTAAATTGTCTATCAATCCCTGTCCACCCTATATTTTTTAGTCACGTTTATGAGTATTTATGTATAAGAGTAGATCACTGTCTAAGTGGCGCAAGGACTTTTTCTTTACCAGCTTGTCTACATTTCACATTGTCTAACCATGATTTTGGTGGCTAAATATAAACATTTTCGATCAAACTGTATATGCATGTTGTAATGTGATGTTACAGGAGTGTCATCGGAAGAATTCTGAGAAGGTTAGTGAAAAAATTAATATCTTTTGGCGATGTTGACTTTTATCGCTCACTTTGGCTAGAATCAATGCTGGGCTGCTAATTGCTATGTGCTAAGCTAATATAACGATTTATTGTGTTTTCGCTGTAAGACACTTAGAAAATCTGAAATAATGTCTGTATTCACAGGATCTGTGTCTTTCGATTTGTGTATGCTGTGTATTTTTACGAAATGTTTGATGATTAGTAGTTAGGTAAACACGTTGCTCATTGTAATTATTCTAGTCCATTTGTGATGGTGGGTGCAATTGTAAACTATGCCATCTACCTGAAATATGCACTTTTTTCTAACAAAACCTATCCCATACCATAAATATGTTATCAGACTGTCATCTAATGAGTTTTTTTGTTGGTTAGGGGCTGTAAATATCTTAGTTTAGCCGAATTGGTGATGGCTACTGGTGTTGGTGGACAAATAAAAGATGGTGGATTATGCTAATGTGTTTTTAGGTAATAGATGTACATCTTTACATATTGTGTCTTCCCTGTAAAACATTTTAAAAATCGGAAATGTTGACTGGATTCACAAGATCTGTGTCTTTCATTAGCTGTATTGGACTTTAATGTGTGAAAGTTAAATATTTTAAAAAAATATTTTTTTTGAATTTCGCGGCACTGGTTTTTCAGTGGGGGGGGGGGGGGGGGTGTGCCGCTAGCGCCACGCTGATCCTAGACAGGTTAATGCAAAACACCACACATTCATCCATACTGGGTCATTTAGGCATAATGTATAGAATGACTTTAATTGCTGGTCATTCTTATTGGAGTTTATTCAGTTGGATTGTAGTATGTACATACAAGGGCGTTGTTAAGGTGGGGGGGGGGGGACATTAATGATTCATGGGGCCCTAGCCTGGTAGGTGCCCATAAACGATTAGAAAATGATTTGTTAATCATTTTAAAAATGTTAGACAAAAGAATCTGTGATGAAAATTAAAACATATAACCATAATCAGATCAGGCATCTCTCCCCAATCCCGTTTGTACCCCCTCATAATGCACATGGTTTGGCCCATTCTCCACAAAGAGAAAACAACAATACCTCTGATCTGACAGTTGCTCAAGCATGTAGCCTAAGCAGTCACGAGAGATAACCGCTATGTCCCCCTCAAAAACGAAATCGGGTTTCCAGAAAAGGAAAGAGAGGAAACAGAGATGGATAGAGCAATATTCAGGGAAAAAAATTACTCACTATGTTTTTTCACCGAAAAAAAGAGAAGGATTTGAGTGGTAAGTCAGTGTAGACGGCCTGCCGAACTGAGTAGCCTAAGCTAGCCAATATAGCTAGCTTGATAGCTTGCTAGCTACAGGTAACTGCCCACCGTTGACTCACTCGGCTCGGTCAGAGCAGTAATTATTAACATGATGATGATGAGCTACCACTACCAGCTATGGCTAGCTAATTAGCTATTATTTAGATATTATTATAACTGTATTCCACAACATTTGTGTGATATTTGTTAGCTAGCAAGACTAAAATTAAAACCTAACATGTAGTCTACCTATCCATACGGTAGATTCTAGTACTACTACTGCCGTAGACAAAGATCCCAACATGTGTCTACCACATGAAGTTGAAAAAGTGGACCTTGGAGGTGAGGCAGTTGTTTTATAGCAGCAGCAGCTTAACTAGACACGTGTTTTTATTGTAAAGTTAGGCACATGATGACATAGACACACTTAAATACGTATTCTATTTGATATGTACAGTTGAAGTCAGAAGTTTACATACACCTGAGCCAAATACATTTAAATTTAAGTTTTCACAATTCCTGACATTTAATCCCATAAAAAATTCCCTGCCCCAGTTAGGATCACCAGTTTATTTTAAGAATGTGAAATGTCAGAATAATAATAAGTTGGGTGAATTTTGGTCCATTCCGCCTGACAGAGCTGGTGTAACTGAGTCAGGTTTGTAGGCCTCCTTGCTCGCACACGCTTTTTCAGTTCTGCCCACAAATGTTCTATAGGATTGAGGTCAGGGCTTTGTGATGGCCACTCCAATACCTTGACTTTGTTCTCCTTAAGCCACTTTGCCACAACTTTAGAAGTATGCTTGGGGTCATTGTCCATTTGGAAGACTCATTTGCGACCAAGCTTTAAATTCCTGATTGATGTCTTGAGATGTTGCTTCAATATGTCCACATAATGTTCCTACCTCATGATGCCATCTATTTTGTGAGGTGCACCAGTCCCTCCTGCAGCAAAGCACCCCCACAACATGATGCTGCCACCCCCGTGCTTCACGGTTGGGATGGTGTGCCTCACGGTTGGGATGGTGTTCTTCGGCTTGCAAGCTTCCCCCTTTTTCCTCCAAACATAACGATGGTCATTATGACCAAACAGTTCTATTTTTGTTTCATCAGACCAGAGGACATTTCTCCAAAAAGTACTATTTTTGTCCCCATGTGCAGTTGCAAACCGTAGTCTGGCTTTTTTATGGCGGTTTTGGAGCACTGGCTTCTTCCTTGCAGAGCGGTCTTTCAGGTTACTTCTATATAGGACTCGTTTTACTGTAGATATAGATACCTTTGTACCTGTACTCCAGCATCTTCACAAGGTCCTTTGCTGTTGTTCTGGGATTGATTTGCACTTTTCGCACCAAAGTACATTCATCTCTAGGAGACAGAACGCGTCTCCTTCCTGATGGGTATGACGGCTGCGTGGTCCCATGGTGTTTATACTTGCGTACTATTGCTTGTACAGATAAACGTGGTACCTTCAGGCATTTGGAAATTGTTCCCAAGGATGTACCAGACTTGTGGAGGTTTACAATTTTCTTTTCTGATGTCTTGGCTGATTTCTTTTGATTTTCCCATGATGTCAAGTAAAGAGGCATTGAGTTTGAAGGTAGGCCTTGAAATACATCCACAGGTACACCTCCACTTGACTCAAATTATGTCAATTAGCCTATCAGAAGCTTCTAAAGCCATGACATCATTTTCTGGAATTTTCCAAGATGCTTAAAGGCACAGTCAACTTAGTTTATGTAAACTTCTGACCCACTGGAATTGTGATAGAGTGAATTATACGTGAAATAATCTGTCTGTTAACAATTGTTGGAAAAATTACTTGTGCCATCAACACAGTAGACGTCCTAACCGACTTGCCAAAACTATAGTTTGTTAACAAGAAATTTGTGGAGTGGTTGAAAAACGAGTTTTAATGACTCCAACCTAAGTGTATGTAAACTTCTGATTTCAACTGTATACTATTAAAACGTTTTTTCATTTAGTAGTAGATTTTTAGTATGGTAACCTTTGTAGGAGTGAACATTAAACCTAAAATTCCCTTTGTTTACTCACTTCCTAGTGCCTAGAGAGCCCCAGGTCAGCAGAAATCTGTCAGACAGACTCTGATGCAGAGGAGAGCAGGGAGGATGAAGAGGAGTTAAAGAGTAGCAGCAGTGCCAGTGAAGGAGTGACAGAAGAGGTTGAACAAGCAAGTAATAAGGGAAAGGAAGAGAATGGACAGATTCGAAGTGAGGAAGATGAGGTTTTGAAAGAGAAGCTATTGTTCGCAGACTAGCCAACTGGTGTGGTGAGACAGAACTGTATAAAATCATGCACCCAGACTCAGAAGGCAAGCCATTCCCCAACTATTTACATTAAGTCAGCAAACAGAAGAGAAAAGGTGCAGAGAGACTGGCTTATTTATAGTAAGTGTGTAAAGGCATTATATAGCATTCCGTGTGTTCTTTTTTTCTCATGAGCAAAGTAAACCTTCACCCAGTTCTCTGAATAGTAAGGATGGCTATAAGATATCATCAGTGAAATGGCGGAGAATGCATAACAAACTACCAGAGCATGAGGATGGTGTCTCACAAGACTGGAAATTGAAAAATCTGCAGCATACCGTAGCAACAGCTATAGGTATAGACAGTCAGCTGCAGAAACAAATCCAGTCAGGAATTTATCAAAACAGAGCACTTGTAGAAAGGATTTTGGATGTGAAACTGTACATAGCATCTAGGAATCTACCATTCTGAGGGAAATCACTCAATCTTGACGACGTTCATTGTTACGGCTTTCATATTCCTCCTCCTCTGACGAGGAGAGGCGAGAAGGATCGGACCAATACGCGGAGTGGTTAGTGTCCATAATTTATTAGCATTGAACTGAACACTATATGAAGCAAGATAACAAATAGAAAATCAAACCGAAAACAGTACCGTGTGGCACAACGACTACACGGAAGACAAACACCCACAAAACACACGTGAAACCCAGGCTGCCTAAGTATGATTCTCAATCAGGGACAACGATTGACAGCTGTCTCTGATTGAGAATCATACCCGGCCGAACACAAACATCCCAACATAGAAAATCAAACATAGACAAACCCACCCAACTCACGCCCTGACCAACTAAATAAATACAAGAAAAAGGAAAACAGGTCAGGAACGTGACATGCATAATGGACGTTACTTAGGCTTCCTTGAACTGTTGTCAAATTAGGACCCGCTATTACGTGAGCACTTACAGTAAGTCGCAGACAAAAAGAAAGGAGCACGACAGTCTCATTACCTCAGATCTGAGAGCCACAACGAGTTCATAGGAATATGTGGTCAAAGGGTTTTGAAAACAATACTTTATGAAAGAGAAGATGTAATCTATTATTCGGTCATATGTGATGCAACTCCAGACATTTCCCATTCTGAGCAAAATGTATTATTGGTGAGATATGTACACAAAGATAAAGTTCAGAGAACATGTGACTGGGAAATAATTGAACGTTTTCTTGAATTTAAAGACCTTGCTAGAAAAACAGGCAGTGAAGCGTCTGAAATGATTTGAGTGCATTGGAAGGGCATGGTATTGACATAGCAGATAGCCGTGGTCAAGGCTATGATAACGGTGCAAATATGTCAGGGAAAGTGAAGGGAGATCAGGCACACATACTGCAAAAGAATCCACTGGCCACATACTCACCTTGTGCCTTGCATACTCTTATTCTTGTGGGTGTACATGCAGCTCATGTCGTGCCCAGAAGTATCAACCTTTTTTTGTCTGTGTGAATCGTCTGTACAATCTGTTCAGTGCCAGCCCAGAGCGATGGGCCATTCTCAAAGAAAAGACTGGCTGCTGTCTTAACCGCCTTTCAGAGACGTGATGGAGTGGGTGTATTGCTGTGGTCAGACCAAGGCCCTAGACATGCTTCTTGCTAGCTGCAGCTTGACAAACGAAGCCAAATCTGAGGCAAAAGGTCAGAAAAGCTACTTAATGTCTTTCAAGGCAATCTTCATGCTCACTTTCTGGGTAAGAGTTTTGCAGTGTATTGAGAATAGAAGCCTACTTTTGCAGTCAGGAAATATTTCTGTGGACACTGAAGCAGCTCGCATTAAGGCACTACAGGAAGAAATACAGGCTCTGCGTAATCAATGGTGACCCTCTTTTGGCAGAAGCATCCACGGTGGCAAATGAAAGGGGTGGAACTACTCAGTTTCACAGTGAACAGAGGAGCCGGCAGAAAACAAATAAAACGTTTCCCTGATGAGACTGAAGATGACATAGCAAAATGAACAGAAGTCAGACACTGGATTTCGCAATACAGTGCTCGCGGTTCCACGCGATTGCAGCTATAGGCGAGGAGATTTCACCAAAACCAAATTCGTGTATCTTGCCACAAATTGAGAAACAAGTACTCCAAAGATCTAACAGATGGATTTGAAAATGAAGTGCGACGTCTAAAGATGATATATGGTGCCACTTTCTCAGATGGCCTTTCTCCTGTAGAGCTCCTACATGGCATCCATAAGATGCAGCCACAGAGCAATTTTTTTGAGAGATATGCATTGCACTGCGAATCTTCTGTACAATGACCTGTAACAGTTGCTGGAGGTGAACCTGCCTTCAGTAAGCTGAAACTTATAACGAACAATCTAAGATCTGCAATGTGCCAAGGCAGGTTGAAAAGCCTTGCCATCCTTTCAAATGAAAACCAGTTAGCTAGAAAGTGTCATTTTAAAGACATTATAAACAAGAAGGCTTGACGCTGGGCTCTTGGTGCAGTTTTGTTTACAGGGAACAAACACAAGGACAAATGCCTTAAACTGTTCTACCCAAGCCTGCCCGGGGATGGGCAAAATACTGTTTCAGAGTATTTTCTGCTATGGTTTATCTCGTGTGGAACTTACTCAGGAATGCCCACATAATGTCTCGACACTACAGTTGCAGTTTCACAGATGCTTGCTCTCTGTAGGTACCACATTTACGCCTGCAGTCCACACAGTTCAGGAATAGTTTTTTATTTTGGGTATGTTATTTAGGTATATATTTAGGAATTATGCATAGGGCAGAAGAGGGTTAGCCTTGTTTATAAGAATTGTTAATAAATTCTTTAATATTAAACATGGATCATTGATAATTTCTTAATTTAAACTGACTACAATACCATATATAAAAAAATAAGTCACCAATTGTTTAGTTATTTATAATAAAGCATCATAAAAATCTCATGACGCAGACAGCTTTTGTTGACATTAGGAACCAAAAATGTTTGCAATACTGTTAAAATATAGGCAAAGGATGAAGGTAGAATCTAGAATATGCACAATTGTAGTATAGAGCAGCAGAAGCTCACAGCTCACAGCTCAGTATGTTATTTTAATCTGAAACATTCTGATTTCTGTGTTAGGGGCCTTGTAGTTTTTTTTTCATGGGGTACATACAGTATGCTATACCAGTGTACATTCAGTATGCTTTATGTATAGTATAGATCCCTACCACACTGTGGATCTGGAGCTTGCGTCGCTTGGCCAGGTTGATAATGCTGACTCCATTATAGTAGAGGTTCTCTATGCAGCCATGGAAGTTCTTCCTAAGGAAGCTTCCTGGTTTACCGGGTATAGGAATTCCTCCAAAGCTGAGCTTTGAGACACAAAGATAATGGATTCATAACAAAATATTACTGATTGATTACACCACAAAAAAATACATTTAAATATATATAATTCAGTAATGTATGGATGAACGACTGAATGATTGATGGCGCATAATTAATTATGCCGCATAATTTGCAGTGGCTCTAATGAAATACAGTACATTAATGAGTGCTGACGCACCTCATAGTCCACTTCCAGTGAGTCTTCCACACCTGTGGTGCTGAGGTGACGTGTGTGCCCGTCCACAGTGAGGTTGACCTGCTTGTTGGAGCGTTTAACTAGGACATAGTGCCAGAGCTGGTCATCCAGGAGACTCCCCAGGCCCACTGACACATTCCCACTGCTGGGGTAGAGCTTAGCGTCGTCTGGAGAGAGGGAGGAGGAAGAGGAGGAGGAGGAGGAGAAGGGAAGAAGAGTACAACACAGATACAGTAGGTTAAATGAGGAGTCTTCAGAATCAGCATCTTATACTGTATATTTGATTTTGTCATATTGATAGCACCATTCCCTTATAGTAGTTCTATGAGACCATTGGCCCGTGCTTACCTAGGTTGAGGTGCAGAGCCAGGGTCCCGTGGTGCAGCTCCAATGTCAGGTAGTCTCCTCTGTGTCCCTCCCCGTGCACAAGCACCCCATCTGCCCCGTAGCTCTTAAACCTGAGGGAGATCACATCCTTCACCGTTCTCTGGGACTTCTGGTTAAACCGGTACAACAGAGCACTCCTGCCGTTGAAGTCTGCCACATCTGACTCTGTGACCCAATCGTGGATGAAGATAAACATGAAGAAAGCACGGTCAGATTACCCATATACGGAATATTAGCATAACGTTAAAATGTGTGCTACCGCTTTATAATACATTAGGGTATAATCAGACACACACACACACACACACACACACAAATATTGTATGGATGAAGGGCAGGTGCACTGTAAAAATAACCATGAAAAGTAATGCACCTTATCTGAGATCTGATGTTTGGGGGGTGTTTGAATGTAAACCCAATGTGAGCGTTTTAATACACAGAATGTGTTCTAAAACAGAAACAAAATAGTCTGAAACACCCAAAGTGGTTCTTCAACTTGAATATTGGTGTTTTTAAGACAGTGTTGTGAAAACAATTTCGGGGGTTTCATTGCATGTAAAAGGCAGCACCAAAACACAAAAAAATGTGTTTCTCATACAATCAATGGTTTATTGATTGATGATGAGGGCCTATGGGTAATTTTTTTGGTGGAATTACACCTTTATTTTTCCAACGCTTTATTTGGACAGATTAGAAACAGGGGGAGAGGCAATAACATAATACATTTCATTTGAATTTTACCTGCTCAACCACACAGCCACACTGTAAGAAACTATTCCGGGGTGAATTGAAATTGACTCAAAAAACCAACCAACTGTAACGGCTTTCCTCCTCCTCTTCATCAGAAGAGGAGGAGCAGGGATTGAACCAATATGCAGCGGATTGTGAAGACATAATTTATTAAAGAAAAACACGAAAACACGAACTTGACTAATAAACTAACAAAACAACAAACGGTGTAGACAGATCTGGACGATGGACTCACATAACACACGAGAACGCACGAACAGGGAAAAAAGCCTACACATAAATGACACTGAACAAACAAACCGAAAACAGTCCCGTGTGGCGCAACGACATACACAAACACAGGAGACAATCACCCACAACGAACACTGTGAAAACACCTACCTAAATATGACTCTTAATTAGAGGAACGCCAAACACCTGCCTCTAATTAAGAGCCATACCAGGCAACCCATAAACCAACATAGAAACAGAAAACATAGAATGCCCACCCAACCTCACGTCCTGACCAACTAACATATATAACAAACTAACAAAAATAGGTCAGGAACGTGACATAACCCCCCCCATAAGGTGCGAACTCCGGGCGCACCAGCACAAAGTCTAGGGAAGGGTCTGGGTGGGCATCTAACCACGGTGGTGGCTCAGGCTCCGGGCGAGGTCCCCATCCCACCATAGTCAATCCCAGCTTCCATCTCCCCCTATGAATGTCCACCCTCATCTTACCCCCACAAAATCCTTTTGGTAACATCGACAACAGGGGCAGCACCGGGACAGAGGGATAGATCAAGACAGAGGGATAGCTCAAGACAGAGGGATAGATCAGGATAGAGAGGTAGTTCAGGATAGAGAGGTAAATCAGGATAGAGGGGCAACTCCGGACTGAAAGGCAGCTCCGGACAGAGAGACAGCTCTGGACTGAGGGGCAGTTCTGGGTAAATAGCCGCTCCGGGCTAAGGGACAGCTCATGACTGGCCGACGGCTCTCGACGCTCATGGCTCGCTGACGGCTCTGGCCGCTCATGGCTCACTGGCGGCTCTGGAAGATCCTGTCTGGTTGGCGGCTCTGGCAGATCCTGTCTGGTTGGCGGCTCTGGCAGATCCTGTCTGGTTGGCGGCTCTGGCAGATCCTGTCTGGTTGGCGGCTCTGGCAGATCCTGACTGACGACTGGCTCTAGCGGCTCCTGACTGACTATCGGCTCTGACGGCTCGGGACAGACGGGCGGCTCTAATGGCTCGGGACAGACGGATGGCTCAGACGGCGCTGGGGAGACGGATGGCTCAGACGGCGCTGGGGAGACGGATGGCTCAGACGGCGCTGGGGAGACGGATGGCTCAGACGGCGCTGGGGAGACGGATGGCTCAGATGGCGCTGCGGAGACAGATGGCTCAGACTGCTCCTGTCTGGCGGAAGGCTCTGGCTGCTCCTGTCTGGCGGAAGGCTCTGTAGGCTCATGGCAGACGGGCAGCTTTGCAGGCTCATGGCAGACAGGCAGTTCATGCGCCCTTTGGCAGACGGCAGACTCTGGCCGGCTGAGACGCACTGTAGGCTTGGTGCGTGGTGCCGGAACTGGAGGCACCTGACTGAGGACACGCACTTCAAGCCTAGTGCGGGGAGCAGGGACAGGGCACACTGACCTCTCGAAGCGCACTATATTCCTGGTGCGTGGTACCGGCACTGGTGGCACCGGGCTGAGTGCACGCACATCAGGACGAGTACGGGGAGAAACAACAGTGTGCACAGGACTTAGGAGACGCACATGTGGCTTAGTGCGCGGTGCCAGAACTGGAGGCACTGGGGTTACTGGGCTGTCGTGGGGAGGTAGTGCCGGAAATACCGGACCGTGAAGGCGTACTGGCTCCCTTGAGCACCGAGCCTGCCCAACCTTACCTGCTTGAATGCTCCCCGCCACCCGACCAGTGCGGGGAGGTGGAATAACCCGCACCGGGCTATGTAGGCGAACCGGGGACACCATGCGTAAGGCTGGTGCCATGTAAGCCGGCCCGAGGAGACGCAATGGAGACCAGACGCGTTGAGCCGGCCTCATGACACCTGGCTCAATGCCCAACCTAGCCCTACCAGTGCGGGGAGGTGGAATAACCCGCACTGGGCTATGCACTCGTACATGAGACACCGTGCGCTCTACTGCGTAACACGGCGCCTGCCCGTACTCCCGCTCTCCACGGTAAGCCTGGGAAATGGGCGCAGGTCTCCTACCTGCCCTTGGCCCACTACCTCTTAGCCCCCCCCAATAAATTTTTGGGGTCTCCTCTCGGACTTCCAGCCACGTCTCCTAGCTGCCTCCTCATACCACCGCCTCTCTGCTTTCGCTGCCTCCAGCTCAGCTTTGGGACGGCGATATTCTCCCGGCCGTGCCCATGGACCTCTCCCATCCAATATCTCCTCCCAAGTCCATGATACCTATGTAGAATCCTGCTCGAACTCACGCCGCTTGGTTCTGGATTGGTGGGTGATTCTGTAAAGGCTTTCCTCCTCCTCTTCATCAGAAGAGGAGGAGCAGGGATTGAACCAATATGCAGCGGATTGTGAAGACATAATTTATTAAAGAAAAACACGAAAACACGAACTTGACTAATAAACTAACAAAACAACAAACGGTGTAGACAGATCTGGATGACGGACTCACATAACACACGAGAACGCACGAACAGGGAAAAAAGCCTACACATAAATGACACTGAACAAACAAACCGAAAACAGTCCCGTGTGGCGCAACGACATACACAAACACAGGAGACAATCATCCACAACGAACACTGTGAAAACACCTACCTAAATATGACTCTTAATTAGAGGAACGCCAAACACCTGCCTCTAATTAAGAGCCATACCAGGCAACCCATAAACCAACATAGAAACAGAAAACATAGAATGCCCACCCAACCTCACGTCCTGACCAACTAACATATATAACAAACTAACAGAAATAGGTCAGGAACGTGACACCAACATACAATGCATTCGGAAAGTATTCAGATCCCTCCCAACAGATCCCATCTGTTACATGACAGCCTTATTCTAAACTGGACAAAACAAAAAAATTATCCTCATCATTCTACACACGATACCCCATAATGACAAAGCGAAAACAGGTTTTTAGAAATGTTTGCACATGTATTACAAATAGAAAACCGAAATACCTTATTTACATTCAGTAAGTATTCAGACCCTTTGCTATGGGACTCGAAATTGAGCTCAGGTGCATCCTGTTTCCATTGCTCATCCTTGAGATGTTTCTACAACTTGATTGGAGTCCACCTGTTGTAAATTGAATTGATTGGACATGATTTGGAAAGGCACACACCTGTCTATATAAGGTGCCACAGCTAACAGTGCATGTCAGAGCAAAAACCAAGCCATGAGGTTGAAGGAATTGTCTGTAGCACTCCAAGACAGGATTGGGTCGAGGCAGAGATCTGGGGAAAGGTACCAAAAATGTATCCAGCATTGAAGGTCCCCAAGAACACATTGGCCTCCATAATTCTTAAATGGAAGAAGTTTGGAACCACCAAGACTCTTCCTAGAGCTGGCCGCCTGGCCAAACTGAGCAATCGGGGGAGAAGGACTTTGGTCAGGGAGGTGACCAAGAACTCGAATGGTCACTCTGAAAGAGCTTCAGAGTTTTTCTGTGGAGAGATATCTGTGGGAGAACCTTCTAGAAGGACAACCATCCAACCTGACAGAGCTTGAGAGGATCTGCAGAGAAGAATGGGAGAAACTCTCCAAATTTTTTATTTATTTATTTCACCTTTATTTAACCAGGTAGGCAAATTGAGAACACGTTCTCATTTACAATTGTGACCTGGCCAAGATAAAGCAAAGCAGTTCGACACATACAACAACACATAGTTACACATGGAGTAAAACAAACATACAGTCAATAATACAGTGAAAATAAGTCTATATACAATATGAGCAAGTGAGGTGAGATAAGGGAGGTGAAGGCAAACAAAATATATATATAAAAAATAAAAAATAAAAAAATAATTATATATATATATATAAAAAGGCCATGGTGGCGAAGTAAATACAATATAGCAAGTTAAAAAAAGAACACTGGAATGGTTGGTTTGCAGTGGGAGAAGGTGCAAAGTAGAGATAGAAATAATGGGGTGCAAAGGAGCAAAATAAATAAATACAGTAGGTAAAGAGGTAGTTGTTTGGGCTAAATTATAGATGGGCTATGTACAGGTGCAGTAATCTATGAGCTGCTCTGACAGCTGGTGCTTAAAGCTAGTGAGGGAGATAAGTGTTTCCAGTTTCAGAGATTTTTGTAGTTCATTCCAGTCATTGGCAGCAGAGAACTGGAAGGAGAGGCGGCCAAAGGAAGAATTGGTTTTGGGGGTGACCAGAGAGATATACCTGCTGGAGCGTGTGCTACGGGTGGGCGTTGCTATGGTGACCAGCGAGCTGAGATAAGGGGGGACTTTACCTAGCAGGGTCTTGTAGATGACCTGGAGCCAGTGGGTTTGGCGACGAGTGTGAAGCGAGGGCCAGCCAACGAGAGCGTACAGGTCGCAGTGGTGGGTAGTATATGGGTGTGCCAAGCTTGTAGCGTCATACCCAAGAAGACGCGAGGCTGTAATTGCTTCCAAAGGTACTTCAACAAAGTACTGAATAAAGGGTCTGAATACTTCTGTAAATGTGATATTTCATTTTTTCATTGTTATACATTTGAAAAAAATTCTATAAATTTGATTTTGCGTCATCATTATGGGGTATTGTGTGTAGATTGATGAGGGAAAAATCTATTTATTCCATTTTAGAATAAGGCTGTAACGTAACAAAATGTGGAAAGGGGTCTGAATACTTTCCGAATGCACTATATACCATACTTAAAAAAAATGAATGCAAGTCGTGCAGAGCCCGTGGTATAGCTGTAGGCCTAACGCAGCTGGCTTAGACACATCACCCCTCTCCCCACCGAAGACCGGGGTTAAATTCCACGCTCCCTTCAATCTGTTTCTCCTACATAGCTGTATCCCCTCTGTCATTTCATAGCAGTCTCAACAAATTGTCAAAATACCACAAGTCATTTCAATGATTTGTTCATTTCATTTTACCAAAATAATCAGAGTGGGCCAATTAGTGGCGACGTTTTAATGGGTGTAGGTTAAGTTGGTAGTGCAATTTGTTCACAAAGTGTAATGAATTTATACTACCAACTAGTTGGCTGATACATAGCCGATACAGTAGGCGGTAGGCACCCATAACATTTCTTTGCGTACCGCCATAATACCAAAGAATAAGAAGAACCTGATTGCCTGGAATCCTCAATTTTTTCAGGTCAACCTAGAGCTACTGCTGGTGATTTGAACACTATGCCTGGCAATGTCTGCCAAAATGGTATGAAATGGCAAATATTTAAAACAACATGAAATGTTAAGAGACTTCAGAAATAGGGATCTAATTCTGCACTCGACAGGATTCAAAACATTATAAATATATGTTAAAATAAATAAATGTATAAATAAATTAATGTTTCAAAACATCTCAGGATGATGAGTTTCAATACTCCAGCAAAGTTAAAGTATCGTCTCCTTCAAGTTGGTGGCAGCTCAGTTGCCACTAGTTTGGTCGTTACGAAGTACTTCAATTTAACATTGTGTGGCGGGCAGGTTAAATAAAGAGAAATAATGCATTAAAAATCCATAAATGTATAATTTTTGTGCAAATCTTATCTATGGGCTACATTAAGGTTTTTCTTTCATTATTTTATCTGGCGTTAGTGCATAGCCTAAACCTAAGCTTTAGGGCTTAACTGTAGCGAGCCAAATACACACCATTTTCATTAAAACTGAATCATTCCAGTTTTTTATTTTTTATTACTGCATTTTCTCCCCGGTCCCTAAACGTCTTTGCTGCACGAGAGAAGCCGAGATTAAAGAGGAAAGCGAAAACAAACTTTAGTGATGTCAACAAGATTGAAGCATTAATTCTATCAATTTATGACATTATTCTGGTGAGCAAGGGTTTATTTACTCTTCCAGGGCAACAAATAATGACAGAAGAGAAGCTGCATGTACAGTTGAAGTCAGAAGTTTACATACACCTTAGCCAAATACATTTAAACTCAGTTATTCACAATTCCTGACATTTAATCCTACAAAAAATTCCCTGTTTTAGGTTAGTTAGGATCACCACTTTATTTTAAGAATGTGAAATGTCAGAATAATAGTAGAGAAAATTATTAATTTCAGCTTTTATTTCTTTCATCACATTCCCAGTGGGTCAGAAGTTTACATACACTCAATTAGTATTTGGTAGCATTGCCTTTAAATTGTTTAACTTGGGTCAAAGATTTCGTGTATCCTTCCACAAGCTTCCCACAATAAGTTGGGTGAATTTTGGTCCATTCCTCCTGACAGAGCTGGTGTAACTGAGACAGGTTTGTAGGCCTCCTTGCTCGCACACGCTTTTTCAGTTCTGCCCACAAATGTTCTATAGGATTGAGGTCAGGGCTTTGTGACGGCCACCAATACCTTGACTTTGTTGTCCTTAAGCCATTTTGCCACAACTTTGGAAGTATGCTTGGGGTCATTGTCCATTTGGAAGACCCATTTGTGACCAAGCTTTAACTTCCTGACTGATGTCTTGAGATGTTGCTTCAATATGTCCACATAATGCTCCTACCTCATGATGCCATCTATTTTGTGAAGTGCACCAGTCCCTCCTGCAGCAAAGCACCCCCACAACATGATGCTGCCACCCCCGTGCTTCACGGTTGAGATGGTGTTCTTCGGCTTGCAAGCCTCCCCCTTTTTCCTCCAAACATAACAATGGTCATTATGACCAAACAGTTATATTTTTGTTTCATCAGGCCAGAGGACATTTCTCCAAAAAGTACGATCTTTGTCCCCATGTGCAGTTGCAAACCGTAGTCTGGCTTTTTTATGGCGGTTTTGGAGCACTGGCTTCTTCCATACTGAGCAGCCTTTCAGGTTACTACGATATAGGACTCGTTTTACTGTGGATATAGATACTTTTGTACCTGTTTCCTCCAGCATCTTCACAAGGTCCTTCGCTGTTGTTCTGGGATTGATTTGCACTTTTCGCACCAAAGTACGTCCATCTCTAGGAGACAGAACGCATCTCCTTCCTGAGGCGTATGACGGCTGCGTGGTCCCATGGTGTTTATACTTGCGTACTATTGTTTGTACAGATGAATGAAGTACATTCAGGCATTTGGAAATTGTTCCCAAGGAGGGACCAGACTTGTGGAGGTCTACAATTTTATTTTCTGAGGTCTTGGCTGATTTCTTTGGATTTCCCCATGATGTCAAGCAAAGAGGCACTGAGTTTGAAGGTAGGCCTTGAAATACATCCTCAGGTACACCTCCACTTGACTCAAATGATGTCAATTAGCCTATCAGAAGCTTCTAAAGCCATGACATCATTTTCTGGAATTTTCCAAGCTGCTTAAAGGTACAGTCAACTTAGTGTATGTAAACTTCTGACCCACTGGAATTGTGATACAGTGAATTATAAGTGAAATAATCTGTCTGTAAACAATTGCTGGAAAAATTACTTGTGTCGTGCACAAAGTAGATGTCCCTACCGACTTACCAAAACTATAGTTTGTTAACAAGAAATTTGTGGAGTGGTCGAAAAACAAGTTTTAACGACTCCAACCTAAGTCAATGTAAGCTTTCGACTTCAGCTGTACCTAATTATAGACAAGTTGAGTAACAAATAACATACAAAAATGTTGGAAATCATAAGCAGAAACATAGACCTATCTAAAAAGGCCTGTCAAAAAATGTGCGGGCCTCCGATTTTTCACTTTATCACGGACGACGGTTGCGGGTGAACAAACAGCTGATCCCGCGCATCACTAACACAAACAATATCCTGACTAGAGACAGCCTGATGTGATGATCCACTCACTGTATACACAGCCATAGACCTCCACTCTGAGGCCGATCCATCCTGTGCTGCTCCAGTCCACTGGGATGAAGCGCAGGAACCTAGCAGTGATGGAATGGACCAGCTTGTGTTGGACCACACCCTCTGAGTTAGTGTTCCCTCTGTATGTCTGCTGGGAAGAGGAGAGGGAGAACAGATACAGTATTTACTAGATTGGTCAAACACATTCAAATCAAAGTTTTTTTCAATTGGTAACAGATCATGGAAAGTAATCATTCATTCAAAGGTAAAGTGAAAAAAGCCAGGAATAGTAGACAGTCAATGATACCAACGAGGGCAAATGAGGGCTTTGCTTTTGTGTCAAGATGCAGTCTCTCTATTTCTTCCTCACAACTTTTGAGAAGAACGAGGAGGAACATGAGATTTAAGGGGAAGATAAAGCTCTTTCATGACTTGTATTGATTCTTCTGTGGAGGCCTAAGCCCATCTGAGCCCATTTGTTTTGCCTTTCAGTATGAGAAGAACCAATGCGACCTCTGTCTCTGGTGGGCCCAGTGGCCACAGAAATCAATTCAAAAGTTCAAACCCCCCAAAATAAAGTAATTCAAGTCAAGCAAAAAGGAAGCTTGTACCCTAGAGGCCAAAAGACTGTGTTTTATGCTCTTTGTAACTCTTAAGCCGCCACCCGAAGCATCTGGGATGAGAGCGTTCAAGTACAGAGAGCAGAAAATAGCTGGGGGTTGATGAGGTAAACAAAAGTTTACATTTGGTATTTTCAGAAGTGTGACATTCTTTCTTATTTTCTTTCTTTCTATTTTCTTCCAATAATTACAGCAAAACATTTCATTTTTCGCATTCTACTTTTCTCTGCTCTACTTAACCAAAACCTCTCATTTACAGCTTTAAAATGTCTTATAATATCTGCCACGGAAGGATTCCCCTTAAGACCTGAAATGAATCCCTACTTCTTATGACTTACACAAATATTATTTTTCTTATTATGCTTTTTGAAGGGACATGACAATTAGTAATTAACATAAGGGATTTTCATATTTTTTTTCACCCAACTTTTAACCTAAATCCAGTGACATGGTGACATTGTAGTTTTCATGAATTTATACGTTATAGACAATTTAGACTTTGCAGCTAGCCCCTCTAGAGGGAAAAGCCGCTTAGTTCTGCCTCCAGGGCAAGACTCATTACAATAAACATCAACCTGCCAGACAGGCAGAGCCTCACCTCAGTGTCTTCGCTCTGTCCGTACTGCTTCCAAGCCAGGCCAGAGTCACTGAACAGCAGCATAAAGCTGCTCACCCAGTCAGAGCTCCCTGAACGGCCCTGTGTAGCGATGGCCGTGATCTCCATCTTCTCCCTGAGGTCCAGCTGGAGCCACGGCTGTCTGTCTGACCGCTCCGGGGCCCAGCCACCCTCTCCTGGAGCAGGAAAGGGTACAATGGGTGTGTGTCTCTCCGGGTTTGTGTGTGTGTGTCTGTGTCTCTGTGACAATTAACAATGACATTCATCACTGTTGCAGTTGTTAATATGTATATTATTGATGCATTTCATTTTAGCATAATTGTTATTGTTTTTCTTTCACTTGGTCCTCACACCCACTCAGTGGTCATGCTGCTCCCCCTATGGTCATCCCCCCCACCCTCTCAACAGTCTTTACTCTGCCTCCACCCCAATGGACATTTATCTATTCATCACTGCTACAGTTATGATGCATATAGTGCAATTTCTATTGTTGTTTTTTTAGGGCCGTTTTCATTCTTTTATTTCACTTAGTCCTGTATATTGGAGCTCGGAGCCTAAGATTTTCACTTTACCCTGCAATCACACCTGCAACCCTGTACACCTATTAAACCTATTAAACACTCTGAATCTCTCGATCTGAATCAAATCTTCTGATTCTAATAATGCAGGCCAACACAGCCAAATCCCTCACTAGATCTGACAATGTTTTGCTTACAACAGTGAACGTGGCAATACTTACCCTCTCTTCTGTTCAGCTTGGCAGAGTGAGGCAGCTGACTGTTGGAGGATGTTGAAGAGCTTTTGAAGGATGACTCAGGCAAAACTGATAGCAATGGGCCATTACAACTTTCTGAAAGAGGATCGTGGTTATTTTATGCCGTGCGTGAACAATAGTGTGAAACACTGCCACCAGGTGATGGAAAGAGGGAGTGTCCCAGCAAACCACCTTTATTTAACTAGGCAAGTCAGTTAAGAACAAATTCTTATTTACAATGACGGGACACCGATCCCGAAGAAGTTTTAAGAACACATTCTTATTTACAATAACGGCTTACACAGTCCAAACCCTAGCCAGGACGACGCTGGGCCAATTGTGCGCCGCCCTATGCCTTCTCCAAAACAGCTACATTGAGTAGCCTAATAAGCTTTTAACACCAGTCAATTTGAAGTCAACATAGACACCATGCAATTGAATACAAGACAATTGAATATGAATTCAAAGCACACCAAATGCATTTTCTTAGCCTCACATAACAAGTGTCCTAATGTGTTAAAACAATAGCTCACCAGAGTCATTATGGGGGAAATTATATATACCTCTCAAATATCATACCAAAAGTTGAGTTGGATGAGTGTCAGAGTGTGACCGATATATTTGGCAACCTTAAACACCGATATCGAATAGGCTAGTCTACTGTAACACACTTGCAATTGACTTACTTGCTGCATGTGTGGATCCACAAATACTCAAAACAATGACACTGAATGCATAGAACCACGAGGCGCTTCTCGAGCTCATTTTCGCCAACAGAGCAGGCATTTTATCCAATTTGCGTTACAGCATCTGCCGGTGGTCCCCAGAAAATAGGTCCAAACGTGTGCGCGCCGCCGCTCAGAATGTTCCTGTGGCTTTCCAGCTCTATCCTCGATATATTTTTGTAAAAGCCATGTGATTAAATCTTAGAGACCTTCTCACAAATATCATCTTAAAGACGTTGTTTCAAAAACAACAAAAGTCGCTATTTATAAGGACAATAGCTTTACGTTCTTCATCAAGGATTGCTGGTTACTTCTGGTGCGTTCCGACGCACTAGCATCGTCGCGACTCCAATGGGAAATCAATCAGAATTTTGAGCACGCAGTGTGCATCTCACCTGCTTCATTTGCAAGCGCGTGTGTGTGTGTGTGTGTGTGTGTGTGTGTGAGAGAGAGTAAGCGTCAAATAGACAGAAAGAGAGCGAGAGAGAGAAATAGATTCAGCACCACAGACAGCTCCACACGCGTCCAAGCGATGCCAGGGCTTGCATATCCCGCTGTGCTTTCACGCTATAGCGTCAAAACATGAGACCAACAATTTTGACGCATATAGATTGTTCAGTTCAGATGCCATAATAAACCCACCAGGCCTATATTTAATTAGACGCTGCTTAGCATTTGATTGTGATTGCCTGTCACAGATTATTGCATTGTAACGTGTTAGTCGTCATACACTAAACCTAATCCTAATCTATCATATCATCTCGGCACCATTCATCCAGCAAAGTCATTTGGATTGAAAGTTATGTTATCCATCCTATAACAGTATCCATTTGAAATGGGATGGTATAATTAAACACCGTTCATAAATCATGTCATTTTGTTTATTAATCACTTATTTGCGATACTATTTCAGATCTTGCTGCTCTCTCTGTACATGTATACTTTTGGTTTCTTCTCTCATGAAATATCTAATTAAATACATTTCCGTGATTAATAATGTTTGCACCATGTTTTGTCCTGCTACCTTGTTGTGTTGCTACCGTGTTATTGTCATGTTGTGTTGCTACCCTGCTGTGTTATCATGTGTTGCTGCCATGCTGTGTTGTTGGCATATTTTTAAACGCACAAACACACACACACACACACTTAAGTACATCCTGGATCATATAAGAGCATTGTTCCATAGATAACATAATGCAGTGCTCAGTTGGGTTGCCTGGCAAGGCACTGGCAAGGCCAGACAACATCTGTTTTCTGTGGGTAGCATGCAGCCATAACCCTGGAAGGCCAAATGGAAGGTTTACAAAAACTATTCTATGTTCACCAACTCAGGTTGGACAGGACAAATACGCCATCCAACCAAATACGTTTTGTTGTTCATTGGTTGTGTTTTCATGTAATTTAGAGGCACTTTTGAAGGACTAGTTTCAGGTTTAATACAAAAGATAACTGAATCCAATGTGAATTATTATGTTCATGGATATTTTTGTAGGGGATGGTTTTCTTAAGGGAAAATCAAGTCGGAAATTTCAAAGTGGAAATTACAAACTTCGGGAGCCTTTTTAAATGTCAAATAAACTGCACGTTTGAAGTCCTGCATTGCAGGAATGTTCTCCTGCAACGGGGTGATCAAATTAAGATCCTTCATCTGAGGCTGGTGAATGAGCATTGTATTCACCCCCCTTGGCGTTTTTCCTATTTTGTTGCGTTACAACCTGTCATTTAAATTGATTTTTATTTGGATGTCATGTAATGGACATACACAAAATAGTCCAAACTGGTGAAGTGAAATGAAAAAAATTACCTGTTTAAAAAAATTTGATTAAAAAAATAATAATAATTTAAAAGTGGGTGCTTGCATATATATTCACCCCTTTTGCTATGAAGCCACTAAATAAGATCTGGCGCAACCAATTACCTTCAGAAGTTAGTTAGTTAAATAAAGTCCACCTGTGTGCAATCTAAGTGTCACATGATCTCAGTATATATACACCTGTTCTGGAAGGCCCCAGAGTCTGCAACATCACTAAGCAAGGGGCACCACCAAGGAAGCGGCTCTATGAAGACCAAGGAGCTCTCCAAAAACGTCAGGGACGATGTTATGGAGAAGTACAGATCTGGGTTGGTTTTAAAAAAATATCAGAAACTTTGAACATCCCACGGAGCACCATTAAATCCATCATTAAACATTTTTAAGAATATGGCACCACAACAAATCTGCCAAGAGAGCGCCGCCCACCAAAACTCACAGATGAGGCAAAGAGGGCATTAATCAGAGAGGCAACAAAGAGACCAAAGCTATCCCTGAAGGAGCTGCAAAGCTTCACAGCGGAGGTTGGAGTATCTGTCCATTGGACCCCTTTAAGCCGTATAATCCACAGAGCTGGGCTTTACGGAAGAGTGTCCAGAAAAAAATAAGCAAACATGTTTGGTGTTTGCCAAAGGCATGTGGGAGACTCCCCACACATATGGAAGAAGGAACTCTGGTCAGATGAGACAAAAATTGAGCTTATTGGCCATCATGAAAAACGCTAGGTCTGGCGCAAACCCAACACCTCCCATCACCCGGAGAATACCATCCCCACAGTGAAGCATGGTGGTGGCAGCATCATGCTGTGGGGATGTTTTTCATCGTTAGGGACTGGGAAACGGGTCAGAATTGAAGGAATGATGGATGGAGCTAAATACAGGGAAATTCTTGAGGGAAACCTGTTTCAGTCTTCCAGAGATTTGAGACTGGGACGGAGGTTCACCTTCCAGCAGGACAATGACCCTAAGCATACTGTTGTGTAAATCAAATGATACAAAAAAAACTACATCTATTTTTATTCCAGGTTGTAAGGCAACAAAATAGGAAAAATGCCAAGGGGGTGAGTACTTTCGCAAGCCACTGTAAATGCATTCAATATGTTAAATTCATACTTTCCCCTGCTCTGCCCTTGAAATATCTCACTCGTTGTAGAAGATTGGCTGTGGATCAGATCAGGTGCGAATATGAGGGGAAAATAAGTAGTATTTTATATAAAGGTCACAGTGGCATTGCTTTTAGTTGCTTTGAGGCAGTCTGTTCTCAGCAACCAATTATTATTGTTTTCTAAAGTCTTGTAGAGATTGTGTTTTTGTGAGGTTCACTTTCACCTGATGGCTTGTAATTGGTAAAGGACAATCTCACAGCAGTGTGGTTCTTTCCAAATATTGGCCAGGCCACAAGAATCCCACAAAGGAGGTAAAACAGAAAATGTCCTCTCCTGCCTATCCATGACTTTTGCTGTCCTTACATACAATATATTACTGCTTGTTCCTCCTTCAGGCTGGCCTCAGATCCTTATGAAGGATATTATACGTATTTGTGTGCACCTCCAACATGTATGATATGTACTAATGGTCTGGTTACTTTAGACAGAAACCAAAGTAGGAAGGTTGGACGGGGAGGATGGGTGTGCATATGCCGCTACCGTCTAACAATCCAAAGGTTGCGTGTTCGAGTTGTGTCGGGGACAACTGTAGAATTTTAGCTAACTCTTTCTAACCCTTCCTAACCTTAACCTGTTGGGGATGGGGGCGCTGTTTAGACTATTTATGCTAATGTGGCTAATTTTTTAAACGGCTTCCCACAAAATCCTTGATCGTACAATATGCATATTATTATTATTATTGGATAGAAAACAGTCTATAGTTTCTATAGGAGTTGAAATTTTGTCTCTAAGTGGAACAGAGCCCATTCTACAGCAATTTCCCTGACATGGAGTCAGATTTGAGAAACGTTGGCCACTTTTCTGAAGTCATTTAAACGGGCACTGTCGTTGCTATGACTATACGGACACTTCTTACGTCTTCCCCTGGATGCCTTTACGTGATGACGATTCCAACGGGCTCGATTGCTCGTTCACAGGCCCTACAAATGAAAAAAACCTTTAGCTAGCAAGTCTTTTCTTGCTGCGTAACGCGCGTGGAAGACACCGACCCTCTCCTGTTCCAAGCGTTAGTTTAGCCTGTTATATTTCTCCGGTCATCTTTTCACTCGTTATAGGAGTTACAAACATCACAAAGTAGTTAATTTAAAGCGTTTTATAGCAATTTATATCCGTTTAGTGCGATTTTGGGACATTTATTTTTGCAACGATGTGAAAAGTTGGGAACGCTTTTCAGTTCATCCCGAACGTAGTTGACATTTCCACATGGCAAGAGGACAGCTTTCCACCAAAAGACGATTTCTCCCAAGAAAGGATCCTTTGCCCAAGATACTGATGGAAGAACAGCTCAAGGTAGGACATTTTTATTATGATAAATCGTGTTTCTGTCGAAACATTTTAGTGGCTTAGGACGCCATGTTTTTTGACGTAGCTTCGCTTGGCGCAAACTGTATTGAAAAGTAAGGATAAATTAAAAAATGTAATAACGCAATTGTATTAAGAATTAAATTGTCTATCAATCCCTGTCCACCCTATATTTTTTAGTCACGTTTATGAGTATTTATGTATAAGAGTAGATCACTGTCTAAGTGGCGCAAGGACTTTTTCTTTACCAGCTTGTCTACATTTCACATTGTCTAACCATGATTTTGGTGGCTAAATATAAACATTTTCGATCAAACTGTATATGCATGTTGTAATGTGATGTTACAGGAGTGTCATCGGAAGAATTCTGAGAAGGTTAGTGAAAAAATTAATATCTTTTGGCGATGTTGACTTTTATCGCTCACTTTGGCTAGAATCAATGCTGGGCTGCTAATTGCTATGTGCTAAGCTAATATAACGATTTATTGTGTTTTCGCTGTAAGACACTTAGAAAATCTGAAATATTGTCTGTATTCACAGGATCTGTGTCTTTCGATTCGTGTATGCTGTGTATTTTTACGAAATGTTTGATGATTAGTAGTTAGGTAAACACGTTGCTCATTGTAATTATTCTAGTCCATTTGTGATGGTGGGTGCAATTGTAAACTATGCCATATACCTGAAATATGCACTTTTTTCTAACAAAACCTATCCCATACCATAAATATGTTATCAGACTGTCATCTAATGAGTTTTTTTGTTGGTTAGGGGCTATAAATATCTTAGTTTAGCCGAATTGGTGATGGCTACTGGTGTTGGTGGACAAATAAAAGATGGTGGATTATGCTAATGTGTTTTTAGGTAATAGATGTACATCTTTACATATTGTGTCTTCCCTGTAAAACATTTTAAAAATCGGAAATGTTGACTGGATTCATAAGATCTGTGTCTTTCATTAGCTGTATTGGACTTTAATGTGTGAAAGTTAAATATTTTAAAAAAATATTTTTTTTGAATTTCGCGGCACTGGTTTTTCAGTGGGGGGGGGGGGGGTGTGCCGCTAGCGCCACGCTGATCCTAGACAGGTTAATCTAATTCTCCTTACCCCCATTCTCATCGACAGGGCTGTAGTGGAGCAGGTTGAGAGCTTCAAGATCCATGGTGTCCACATCACCAACAAACTAACATGGTCCAAGCACACCAAGACAGTCATGAAGCGGGCACGACAAAACCTATTCCCTCTCAGGAGACTGAAAAGATTTGGCATGGTTCCTCAGATCCTCAAAAGGTTCTACAGCTGCACCATCGAGAGCATCCTGACTGGTTGCATCACTGCCTGGTATGGCAACTTCTTGGCCTCTGACCACAAGGCACTACAGAGGGTAGTGCGTACGGTATCGTACCAGGTCTAGGTCCAAGAGGCTTCTTAACAGCTTCTACCCCCAAGCCATAAGCCTACTGAACATCTAAATAAATGGCTACCCAGACTATTTGCATTGCCCCTCACCCTTTTTACGCTGCTGCTACTCTCTGTTATTATCTATGCATAGATAAGTCACTTTAATAAATCTACCTACGTGTATATATTACCTCAATTACCTCGACTAACCGGTGCCCCCGCACATTGACTCTGTACCGGCACCCCCTGTATATAGCCTCGTTATTGTTATTTTACTGCTGCTCTTTAATTATTTGTTACTTTTATTTCTTATTTTTCTTTAGGTATTTTTCTTAAAACTGCATTGTTGGTTAAGTAAGCGTTTCACTACACCTGTTGTATTCGGCGCTGTGACAAATAACATTTGATTGGATTTCATTTGACTTTACTTAAATTATCCTAACCTTTGTCATTACCATTCAAAAAGCACCCTGATCTCAGAGAAAGTCATATAGTAGTATATGTCCTCATGATGAACGATAAGTAACGTTCCAATTCGTATGATATTGTACCGCCGGATAAGAGGTATGATACTATACGTCCTCTAATATTTATGATATTATATGACCGCTATTCCATTCTTATTGTAACCTAATGTAATGTAATATATCATACTAAAAGGATGAATATTTTCCTGTATCAAATCCTACGAATTGCCTTGAGACCAGGTTGCCTGCTTGTCCACCAGCACATATTTTTATGCCATAAGATTTTGCCTCCGTGATTTAGGTGGAAAACATCCTATTCCTTGTGCCAGAATGCTTTACAGATGTATACTAGATAGTGTGAATAGATAAGCTCTGGTTTAGATTATGAAAAGATTTACAGACCAGTACACTTTTACAAACCTAAAAGGGATATTTGGCTGTCCCCATAGGAGAACCCTTTGAAGAACCCTTTTTGGTTCCAGGTAAAACATTTTCCACAGAGGGTTCTACATGGAACACAATAGGGTTTTAGTATGGGGACAGCTGAAGAACCCTTTTGGAACCCTTTTCTTCTAAGAATGTAGTGCTAGTCAATGCAGTAACGTCTTATTTTACAATAATGTGCTTGTTGTATGATCAAAGGGGAACCGTCAGGGAGCTAAACCCTCCGGGAGCTAACAGAAGTCTACAAGGTCTCAGTCTACTCAGTCAAGGCTACCCATAATGCTAGTGTAGATCGACAAACCACCTCCATTACAGTTGTAAACATGACAGAAGACCTGTCATAAAGTGACATGTCCATCCATGATACTTTTGCTTCACTGTAGAGATTAGTGTGATACCCTCCATGATCCATCCTATGTACAGTATATGGTTCAGAAAAAAACATTTGACCAGGGCCAATAGGGCTATGATCAAAAGTAGTGCACTATATTTACATTTTACATTTTAGTCATTTAGCAGACGCTCTTATCCAGAGCGACTTACAGTAGAGTGCATACATTTTATTACATTTTTACATACTGAGACAAGGATATCCCTGCCGGCCAAACCCTCCCTAACCCGGACGACGCTATGCCAATTGTGCGTCGCCCCACGGACCTCCCGGTTGCGGCCGGCTGCGACAGAGCCTGGGCGTGAACCCAGAGACTCTGGTGGCGCAGATAGCACTGCGATGCAGTGCCCTAGACCACTGCGCCACCCGGGAGGCCCAGTCTATATAGGGAATAGGGTGTCATTTGGAACATGTCCTCGGTCTCTCTCTGCTCATTTTCTTTGTCATTAGAAATGTAGCTAGCCATCATCAGCTAGACTTGTACCCTTCTGGTGCCTGATTGCTCAAGATTGAGGCAATTGAGAGACAAGATTGCTCAGTAATAGCTTGGAGAAATGCGAGCTGGGCTGAAGCAGAAAGCCGTTCTACATGACATCTTATCTATATAGTCATGTTTCGTCAGCTTATAGCTGGTCTCATGGCTGGGATCTTTGATGCAGCTGAACAATTCAGTTAAAGGATTAAGGGGTAAGTTATCATAAATCGTGTATTATGAACATGTAGTCACACTACTTATAGCCTGAATGTACTGTAATGCATTGTGTTGAAGTTATTAGGCATTATAAGACATGCCATGATCACGTTTCTGTTCATACACGAACACCTTATCTTTAAACCCTCTGTATAAAATACAAATAACTCTCAAAATGACGTACATGAAGTTTTAAAACTGCATTTTAGGTTTAAATATTGTTCAAATTCAGAAACGCCAGTAATGGAATATGAAACACAAGAATTCCGGGACAACATTTGTGCTGAGCTCAGGCATCCTGTGAATGCCTAATTTTAGATCTCAATGTTCTCTTGATATTCTTCTGGTAAGGCCATGGCACAATTAGAATCTGAGGTGGTCAGGCTAACTATGGGGAGCAAATACTGTCTGTGGTTTCAAAGTCACATTCAATCAATCAGTAATGATAAATTAACCTGAGACGCCGTCAGATCTGAACAAGCAGACAACCTTACAAAGAGGCCACAGTAAGACGGTACATTGTGGCGGCGCTGGATAAATGTTGGACAATAATTCAAGCTAAAAGGACATGATGCTGAAAAATATTCGAATTAGGCAAATAAACTCATGTTTCTGTCTCTGGACTGCTTTTGAATGCCTCCCAACATAGTCAAATCAACACAATCACACTAATGAAGTGATTACTGAGTGATTACTAACATTGTCAGTGAGCTTGTATAAAAATAGAACTTAACTCACTTGTTCAAAACCAGTTTAGTGCTGAAAGAGATCCAATCCATCACAAGGGTTATGAGAGGTGAGCCATCAGACATCGTTTCCCTGCTCCACTGACCCAGAAAATTCTCTCTGCTTTATTCACCCGTGTCTGAGGGCCAACACATTTCTCATTTCAAACCCTTCACCTGTGTCATCTAACAAATCAAAACATACCTGCCTAAGAGACAGAGGGACTTGTACAGCTAGAATCTGAAAAGATGTCGGATGCCTGAAAAGGAAACCTCTACGGCCCCAAAATTCATTATTGACTGTTGTTGTACTGTTACGCACACGGAAATTGAGAGCTTGTATCACATTCCCTGAGCTTAGTTGAAGTTGGATTAACCATTTAATCATTTTCGATCATGTATCATGATGCCCTATTTAAGAACTTACTGAAACAATGGTCAATAATCACTTGCAAGAAATGGGAGGATAGCATTGCCACTTGACTCTCCAAGAATTAATACATTTTCCAGTAAGATGGTCTGTTCCGTGATGCGTCTTCATTAGTTCTGTTTTGAAGAATGCATTTTGTCCCAGAGGGTACATAGTGCATTTAGATCCAAATCTCTGAGGATGATACAAATTCGTTTCAGATGACGTGAGAGACCAGTGGAGAGGACATGGCGACAGTAGGATTGTGACCCTGGCCACTAAATCCCTTTCTGAGGACAGACATTGTGTCTCAGTGTTCTCCAGCCATTACAAGATCATGTTCCTCCCGCAGATCAGGCTTCTTAAATGAAAAATGTGCACAGTATATACAGTAAAAATGTTTATACGTGCCTCTACTAAATAGCACCAACAGCAATTCAATATTTTTCGAAACTGCAATACTGTGCAAAATATTAAAGCCAAATACATTATTCTTGCAACATTTTTGGGCTGACCCTTTCACTCAAAGAAAAGACTGAACTGAGAGTTGCAATCGTATGCAAAAAGTATTGGTAGGAAACCTTTTCAAGGTTAATGCCTATCAATCAGTTTGTTTATTTTCCTCAAAACGTTACAGTCCCTATTTGCATAGAGTTTCATCTTATATATAACCAGGGACGACTATGCTTGAAGTTAGTTAAGATAAGGTCCCATCTTAATATTCATGTTAAACATTGGTGCACAGAAGCAATTATTGCCTACGCCTTATGCTGCCTTAACAAATGACCTTCATTTAGATATGTGTCCCGCAACTCATTTGCTTTTCAGATGTGGTGATTTATCAACGTGTCAATGTGTCTCCGACTGTCATTTAAACAATGGTTTGGGATACAAGACAAACTAAGCACCTCGCTTCCTGTTTATCACATTGTCCTACACTCGCTGAGTGTCTCCACAATCTCCAGGCTATTTTGGGAAAATAAAACCCATAGGAGGGGTACCAATGACCCACAGGTCCCTTTTCAGTACACAGCACACTGAAGTCATGCTCAGATGAGAGCGACTTTTGGTTGCAGTAAGAAAGCCATCGCCATTTGCTCCCGTATGTTTTGATCACAAAATAACTTTTGGGGGGGGGGGGTTCTCATATGCTTACAATAATGTTTGGATTATTACTTGAACAGTCGCTAAGATTATATTTTGTTGTGGTCTTTGCAAAATAACAATTTTGGGTCTGCAGTTGTTAGCTGGAACGCTGACATTCGTTGACATAGGCTGACAACATTTACTGTAACAACATTTACTGTAATAACATTTACTGTAACAACATTTACTGTAGCAAAAGCTAGCCAAAGAGCCATTAAGTGTAATGCAGTTGATTGTTGATGATGACACAAACATTATATTAAGCAGGACATTCATACGAGCCTTAATATCCAATTATAATCCAAAAGTAGTGTGAAATGCACTCATAATCAACATGTGAATAGAGGCTTTTTTTTTTGCTGCCGTGCTATACGAACTCCCCCGTGTTCTGTCACCAACTTGCGCGCATCGCCCTCGTGCGGCTCTGTTTGCAAACACAGAAAGGGGTCTATACAACCAGCTTTTTCAACCATGACAAAGGTCTGGAATTCCTTCATTAAGAAAGGCAGAGAGTACTTAGACCCTGCACAGATATCTGCCTCGGTCTCCCTCCACTCAGACAGACAGTGTCCGGGGGGGAAGGTATCTGTCACACCCTGATCTGTTTCACTTGTCTTTGTGCTTGTCTCCACCCCCCTCCAGGTGTCGCAATCTTCCCCATTATCCCCAGTGTATTTATGCCTGTGTTCTCTGTTTGTCTGTTGCCAGTTCGTTTTGTTTCGTGAAACCTACCAGCGGTTTTCCCCTTGCTCCTGTCTGTTATAGTTTCGTTTTTTTTTGTTTATCCCCGTTTTGACCATTCTGCCTGCCCTGACCCTGCCTGCTGTTCTGTACCTTGCCAAACCGCACTGGATTATTGACCCCTGCATGCTCTGACCCTGAGACTGCCTGCCGTTCTGGACCTTTTGCACCCTATCTGGATTACTGACCCCTGCTTGCCCTTGACCTGTTGTTTTGCCTGTCCCTGTATTAGTAATAAACGTTTGTTACTTCGACACTGTTTGCATCTGGGTCTTACCTGAAACGTGATAGGTATCTGTCGGTTTGGAGGAGTGATGAATTGCCATCTTTGTGATCTCACCCTCAGTGTCCCCTCCCTTCGAGCCTCCAACACTGTTGACATTTCTGTATCGGGAAAGCTGAAGGCAAGACAGAAGAGTGGAAGGAGGGTGCAGAGGGCAGGAAAGATTCATTAATTCATCTATTGTGTCACTCCCTTTCAGTCAAGGTTCAGAAACTATCTTGGGTGGTGACCTCCCTCACTAGAACGTATAATTACTCCAGCAGTAATGTGCATCTAGCCACTTTGAAGTAGCACTCTCTGAACTTCTAAACCAGCAGTTCTGTAGTCTTTAACTTTGAAATATGCAGGATATTTGAAAGGTTTATCAGTGTTGTGTCAACTGTAGGGCAGTACAGTTAGATTACAGATGTATGTTTGTGGGAGCCAAGTCATATATATATATATGTATACATGCATGCACATATAAATACATACTGTACATATACAAATACATAGACATACACATATATATATATATATATAAACATGTTAAAATATATATACATTTCATTTATTACTCTCCAACCCTACCACCCCTCCCCCAAATGGAGCAAACTAGTGAACTACGCTTAGGCCTATATTTACAGTTTATACATACTATATACATTTTATAGACACAGTCTATTTTACAATAGTTGTATTTTGTTTGTTTTTAACTCTTGTCCTTCCTCAACCTCTCCTATATACAGTGGGGCAAAAAAAGTATTTAGTCAGCCACCAATTGTGCAAGTTCTCCCACTTAAAAAGATGAGAGAGGCCTGTAATTTTCATCATAGGTACACTTCAACTATGACAGACAAAATGAGGAAAAAAAATCCGGAAAATCACATTGTAGGATTTTTAATGGATTTCTTTGCAAATTATGGTGGAAAATAAGTATTTGGTCAATAACAAAAGTTTATCTCAATACTTTGTTATATACCCTTTGTTGGCAATGACAGAGGTCAAACGTTTTCTGTAAGTCTTCACAAGGTTTTCACACACTGTTGCTGGTGGCTGGTGGCTGACTAAATACTTTTTTGGCCCACTGTATGTACGTTGTCCATCCGGTTTGATTTCTATTTGCCATATCTTTCAAACTGTGCTCTTTCAAAAAAGTTCTCAACCTATATACGTTTTACGGGCACAGTATTTTTTTTTACATTAGTTATCTTTTGTTATTAGTCCCAACCTTCAGCTCCATTCAACCCCTCCCATCTATCTCTTAACACCATCCGTATTGGATTTCTAGTTGCCATATATTTTTCGACTGTGCTGTGATGTTTCACAAAAGTTCTGAACCTTTCTATTGTCATTGTTCTACAGATTGTAAATTGAAAATATTTTTTTTTGCTAAAAGTATTATTATATTATTGATTGATTGACTATGACTTTTCAGATCGCCCAGTAGTGCTATCTGCAGGGTTAGCTCCAAGTAAATATTGCATTTCTTCAGCCATTCCTGGACCTGTGACCAAAAACAAGCTACATATGGACAGTACCAAAACAATGATCTAATGATTCTGCCTCTTCGCAGCAAAATCTGCAGAGCTGGGAAGGTTGTATCCCCCACATACAGCTCTGTAAAAAATTAAGAGACCACTGCAAAATTATCAGTTTCTCTGGTTTTACTATTTATAGGTATGTGTTTGGGTAAAATTAACATTTTTGTTTCATTCTATAAACTTCTGACAATATTTCTCCCAAATTCCAAATAAGAATATTGTAATTTAGAGCATTGTTTTGCAGAAGATGACAACTGGTCAAATTTCACAGTGACCTGGAGAGGCCTACAAGCCAGTGTCTCGCACCCACTGTGAAATTTGGTGGAGAATCGGTGATGATCTGGGGGTGCTTCAGCAAGGCTGGAATCGGGCAGATTTGTCTTTGTGAAGCATGCATGAATCAAGCCACGTACAAGGTTGTCTTAGAAGAAAACTTGCTTCCTTCTGCACTGACAATGTTCCCCAACTCTGAAGATTGGTTTTTCCAGCAGGACAATGCTCCATGCCACACAGCTAGGTCAATCAAGGTGTGGATGGATGACCACCAATTCAAGACCCTGTCATGGCCAGCCCAATCTCCAGACCTGAACCACATTGAAAACCTCTGGAATGTGATCAAGAGGACGTCGGATGGTCACAAGCCATCAAAGAAAGCCAAGCTGCTTGAATTTTTGTGCCAGGAGTGGCATAAAGTCACCCAACATCAATGTGAAAGACTGGTGGAGAGCATGCCAAAATGCACGAAAGCGGTGATTGAAAATCAGGGTTATTCCACCAAATATTGATTTCTGAACTCTTCCTAAGTTAAAACATTAGTATTGTGTTCTGTATAAAAAAAATGATAGAAAAAGTATACGTTTTGCGTATATCAGTTCATAAATCATGTGCCATGGAATCGGTACATGAAAAATATCTTCCCAACTATTTTGCAATCTATATGGCACGGCTGTCAATTTTTTGTCCCTTAAATGAAACTGATATACTTTTTTATTTATCACAATTTTATTTAAACAATTTTGCATTTATTTAAACAATAATGCAGGGCCGACAGACCAGTTCCTTACTTTTTCCCATTTCCACTTTCTTCTTCCATTTTTTGCGGTAATGCTGCAATTAGTTGGTTGTAATTTTGGGTAGAGCATTTCCATATATTTTAGTCAGCTTAACGTATAAGAAAAACTCCACCAGTCGTATTTATGATATCATTCACAAAGATTATACATTTTTTTAAACATATATATTTGTATATTTATAAATTAGTATATTTGAGTTCAACCACAATTTTTGCTGTTTTATTTGTTCTGTCTTTTCTGGTGGATTAAATTGAAATTGTAACCAACTTTTCATGGCTTTTTTTTTTAAATAACGATATTTGGGAGATGATTTCCTTTTCAAATAACTGAAAGTGAGAGGTTGTAATCTGAATAAAGGGAAAAAGGCCTTTCTTGAAAATAGGGTGAGATATTCTTACTCATTTGCTAGAGAACCAATTCAGATTTAAGTATAACTTTTGTATGACTGAAACCTTCAGTAAAAAGTCTAATGCTTAAATATTTAATCATTTCTGCTCTCCGAATTCATAGTCATTATATAAATAGGCCCGTTTTATTTTGATCTGGCTCGCCGTTCCAAATAAAATTGAACATTTTATTCTCATGTATGCTGCTAGTATCCAAGGTGGCTTAGCAGTTCAGACGTCTTTTCCGTATTGTCTTGTCGTATCCTGTATATATATATATATTTACACCTTTTCTTCACAAATCATTTATTTATTTTATTATCCAAGAACTCAACTACAAAAGCTTTCCTGCAAAAGCTTTCCTGCAACCCGCTTCACCAATTACAATAAGTATTATTTATCTCAATCTGAAAATCCATCGTGGAAGATAGCCAGGGGCTAATTCAGAAGCTAGCCTGATAGCTAACCAGAAGCTACTCCGATAGCTAGCCAGAAGCTAATCTGTAGCTGCCCCGAAATTAGCCGGTTTACTAGCTAGCGTTGGTGTTTCAGCTGCCCACGTTTTGCGGTCATCAGCTATTCCTTTAGCTCGATAATCTACCGGCACTTTTGTGCAACGCGACTCGGACCGGAGCATTCCGGGACTTTTTTTTCTCTCAGTTTCCCCGGATTCCAACCGCAGGCTCTGGACACTTGCACCTTGATTTCGCAGCTAGCTAGCTGCATACCGTGTGACTATTGGCTTACGTCGACCCCGGAGCAAACTCAAATCATGCTGGAGCTAGCCAGCTGAGGAGTTCCATCACCATCCGGACCCGTTTCTTTTGTTGCTGCTGCAGATACGGAACCCCACCGGGCCTTCACGACTGACTGCCGACGTTATCTGCCCGAGGGATTTATCCAACCGGCAAATCCGTCCCGACGTTACCTGAACGCTCACCTGAGGCCCGCTAATCGTTAGCTGTCCTATCGGCTGCTATCTGAACAAAACCCCACTACACGGAACCTACCGACGGAAACGCACGAGGTATCTACAAACAGACCTCCATCCTATGCTGCTACCGATAGCCATATACCCGGCCAGCTGTCTGGATCGCCACGACCCCAACCAACCTCTACTCACTGGACCCTTACTGATCACTCGATTAAGCATGCCTCTCCTTAATGTAAATATGCCTTGTCCATTGCTGTTCTGGTTAGTGTTTATTGGCTTATTTCACTGTAGAGATTCTAGCCCTGCTCTCTATACCATATCCAACCTATCAGTTCCACCACCCACATATGCGATGACATCACCTGGTTTCAATGATGTTTCTAGAGACAAGATCTCTCTCATCATCACTCAATACCTAGGTTTACCTCCACTGTATTCACATCCTACCATACCTTTGTCTGTACATTATTCCTTTAAACTATTTTATCGCCCCCAGAAACTTCCTTTTACTCTCTGCTCTAGTAGCTCTAGGCGACCAATTCTCATAGCTTTTAGCCGTACCATTATCCTACTTCTCCTCTGTTCCTCTGGTGATGTAGAGTTGAATCCAGGCCCTGCAGTACCTGGCTCCACTCCTATTCCCCAGGCGCTCTCTTTTGATGACTTCTGTAACCGTAATAGCCTTGGCTTCATGCATGTTAACATTAGAAGCCTCCTCCCTAAGTTTGTTTTGTTCACTGCTTTAGCACACTCTACCAACCCGGATGTTTTAGCCGTGTCTGAATCCTGGCTTAGAAAGACCACCAAAAATTCAGACATTTTTATCCCCAATTACAATATTTTCAGACAAGACAGAACGGCCAAAGGGGGCGGTGTTGCAATCTACTGCAAAGACTGCCTGCAGAGTTCTGTTATACTATCCAGGTCTGTTCCCAAACAATTTGAACTTCTACTTTTAAAAATCCACCTCTCTAAAAACAAGTCTCTCACCGTTGCCGCCTGCTATAGACCACCCTCTGCCCCCAGCTGTGCTCTGGACACTATATGTGAACTGATTGCCCCCCATCTATCTTCAGAGCTCGTGCTGCTAGGCGACCTAAATTTGAACATGCTCAACACCCCAGCCACCCTACAATCTAAGCTTGATGCCCTCAATCTCACACAAATTATCAATGAACCTACCAGGTACCACCCCAATTCCGTAAACACGGGTACCCTCATAGATATCATCCTAACAAACTTGCCCTCCAAATACACCTCTGCTGTTTTCAACCAAGATCTCAGCGATCACTGCCTCATTGCCTGCATCCGTAATGGGTCAGCGGTCAAACGACCTCCACTCATCACTGTCAAACGCTCCCTGAAACACTTCAGCGAGCAGGCCTTCCTAATCGACCTGGCCGGGATATCCTGGAAGGATATTGATCTCATCCCGTCAGTAGAGGATGCCTGGTCATTTTTTAAAAATGCCTTCCTCACCATCTTGAATAAGCATGCCCCATTCAAGAAATTTAGAACCAGGAACAGATATAGCCCTTGGTTCTCTCCTGACCTGACTGCCCTTAACCATCAGAAAAACATCCTATGGCGTTCTGCATTAGCATCGAACAGCCCCCGTGATATGCAACTTTTCAGGGAAGCCAGAAACCAATATACACAGGCAGTTAGAACAGCCAAGGCTAGCTTTTTCAAGCAGAAATTTGCTTCCTGCAACACAAATTCAAAAAGGTTCTGGGACACCGTAAAGTCCATGGAGAATAAGAACACCCCCTCCCAGCTTCCAACCGCTCTGAAGATAGGAAACACTGTCACCACCGACAAATCCACTATAATTGAGAATTTCAATAAGCATTTTTCTACGGCTGGCCATGCTTTCCACCTGGCTACCCCTACCCCGGACAACAGCACTGCCCTCCCCTCTGCTACTCGCCCAAGCCTTCCCCATTTCTCTTTCTCCCAAATTCAGTCAGCTGATGTTCTTAATGAGCTGCAAAATCTGGACCCTTACAAATCAGCCGGGCTAGATAATCTGGACCCTTTCTTTCTAAAACTATCTGCTGAAATTGTTGCCACCCCTATTACTAGCCTCTTCAACCTCTCTTTCGTGTCGTCTGAGATCCCCAAAGATTGGAAAGCAGCTGCGGTTATCCCCCTCTTCAAAGGGGGGGACACCCTTGACCCTAACTGCTACAGACCTATATCTATCCTACCCTGCCTTTCTAAGGTCTTCGAAAGCCAAGTCAACAAACAGATTACCGACCATTTCGAATCACACCACACCTTCTCCGCTATGCAATCTGGTTTCAGAGCTGGTCATGGGTGCACCTCAGCCACGCTCAAGGTCATAAACGATATCGTAACCGCCATCGATAGGAAACAATACTGTGCAGCCGTATTCATTGACCTGGCCAAGGCTTTTGACTCTGTCAATCACCACATCCTCATTGGCAGACTCGACAGCCTTGGTTTCTCTAATGATTGCCTCGCCTGGTTCACCAACTACTTCTCTGATAGAGTTCAGTGTGTCAAATCGGAGGGTCTGTTGTCCGGGCCTCTGGCAGTCTCTATGGGGGTGCCACAGGGTTCAATTCTTGGACCGACTCTCTTCTCTGTTTACATCAATGATGTCGCTCTTGCTGCTGGTGATTCTCTGATCCACCTCTACGCAGACGACACTATTCTGTATACTTCTGGCCCTTCTTTTGACACTGTGTTAACAACCCTCCAGGCGAGCTTCAATGCCATACAACTCTCCTTCCGTGGCCTCCAACTGCTCTTAAATACAAGTAAAACCAAATGCATGCTCTTCAACCGATCGCTGCCTGCTCCTGCCCGCCTGTCCAACATCACTACTTTGGACGGCTCTGACTTAGAATATGTGGACAACTACAAATACCTAGGTGTCTGGTTAGACTGTAAACTCTCCTTCCAGACCCACATCAAACATCTCCAATCCAAAGTCAAATCTAGAATTGGCTTCCTATTCCGCAACAAAGCATCCTTTACTCATGCTGCCAAACATACCCTTGTAAAACTGACCATCCTACCAATCCTCGACTTCGGTGATGTCATTTACAAAATAGCCTCCAAAACCCTACTCAATAAATTGGATGCAGTCTATCACAGTGCCATCCGTTTTGTCACCAAAGCCCCATATACTACCCACCACTGCGACCTGTACACTCTCGTTGGCTGGCCCTCGCTTCATACTCGTCGCCAAACCCACTGGTTCCAGGTCATCTACAAGACCCTGCTAGGTAAAGTCCCCCCTTATCTCAGCTCGCTGGTCACCATAGCAGCACCTACCTGTAGCACGCGCTCCAGCAGGTATATCTCTCTAGTCACCCCCAAAACCAATTCTTCCTTTGGACGCCTCTCCTTCCAGTTCTCTGCTGCCAATGACTGGAACGAACTACAAAAATCTCTGAAACTGGAAACACCTATCTCCCTCACTAGCTTTAAGCACCAGCTGTCAGAGCAGCTCATAGATTACTGCACCTGTACATAACCCATCTACAATTTAGCCCAAACAACTACCTCTTTACCTACTGTATTTATTTATTAATTTATTTTGCTCCTTTGCACCCCATTATTTCTGTCTCTACTTTGCACTTTCTTCCAATGCAAACCAACCATTCCAGTGTTTTTTTAGTTTTTATTTTACTTGCTCTGTTGTACTCACTTCGCCTCCATGGCCTTTTTATATTTTATTTATTTATACATATATCTGTTTGCCTTCACCTCCCTTATCTCACCTCACTTGCTCACATTGTATATAGACTTATTTTTTTTCACTGTATTATTGACTATATGTTTGTTTTTACTCCATGTGTAACTATGTGTTGTTGTATGTGTCGAACTGCTTTGCTTTATCTTGGCCAGGTCGCAATTGTAAATGAGAACGTGTTCTCAATTTGCCTACCTGGTTAAATAAAGGTTAAATAAAATAAATAAAAAATTCAAAAGACTGTTTGCTAGGTGTAGGCAAGACCATAAAAAATAGGTGGGATATGACTAAAGAGTTTATCAGGGTTATTCAACCACAAATAGACAGGAATGTTCATTTCCATGGTAGCAAGATCTTATCTATTTTTGTGAACTTTTTATAATCTTTTTTTGTAGGGAGATCATTTCCTTCTTTTGGGATATGTATATCGAGTATGTCCACATTCCCGTCAGACCATTTTATTGGTAAACTACATGGTAAAGTAAAAGTAGTATTTTTTAGTGATCCAATACGTAAGTACACATCATAATTTGGTTGTAATCCAGAGAGGTTAGAAAATTATCTAGCTCCTCTTTGAGGCTGTGGAGGGATCCAAGTTGTGGATTTAAAAGGAAACATTAATCATCAGCATACAATGACACCTTTGTTTTTAAGCCCTGTATTTCTAATCCCTTGATATTATTGTTGGATCTGATTTTAATAGCTAACATTTCGATGGCCATAATAAATAGACATGCCGATAGTGGACAACCTTGTTTCACTCCTCTTGACAGTTTAAAACTTTCTGAGAAGTAGCCATTATTGACTATTTTACACCTAGGGTTACTACACATTATTTTAACCCATTTTATAAGAGATTCTCAAAATTGAAATGTTCCAGGCATTTATAAATAAACTCCAGTCGTACTTTATCAAAAGCCTTTTCAAAGTCCGCTGTGAATAGCAGGCCTGATTTCCTAGATTTTTCACAGTGTTCTATTGTTTCCAGTACTTGCCTTATATTATCTCCAATGTATCGTCCATGTAAAAAACCTGTCGGATTAGAATGAATAATGTTCAACAATATCTTTTTTAATTCTATGGATTTTAATTCTATAGATTTTGCTAGAATTTTTGAATCACAACACTGAAGTGTAAGGGGCCTCAATTTTTAAACTGGACTGGATCTTTATATTTCCTACTTATATCCTGTTTCATTAATAATGGTCTTCTGAGTATATCAAAAAAGGTTTGGTATACCTCAACTGGTATGCCATCCAGCCCAGCAGTTTTCCTGGACTTAAAGTGCATCAAGAAGTTCCTCCTCTGTAATTTTATCTTCACATTAGTTGTTCTGTGTGGCTGTTAATTTTACGTTATTAATAGAAAAAAAATCCAACAATTAGCTTTGGTTAGAGGAGATGGAGGAGACTGAAATGAAAACATATGCTTAAAAATATGCTTAAACATATGCTTTGCTTTCTCTTTCAAAATATCAGTGGCCCTGTGGAAGTCAGTAGTCACTCAGTAAATCGGCTCAGCCGCTGAACAAGAGAGCCTCCATCCTCCACTCCTTCATTCTCCCACGGCCTCTACTGTCAGCTTGAATTCCCCACCTTCTTCCTCATATCAGGTGTGTTCTGCCCTTGCCTCAGGGCCCTGGATCCTGCCCATGCTTCATACGGTTTAAATGATGACCGGAGAAATAAATCCTTCCACTACATCTCATTCCCTCTCTCCTTCCACAGATCTCAAGGAGAGCAGAATATACCTATATGACGCATATACAGCAAGCCCATGTAAAACATTACAGGTGACTAAAGAAAGACTCCCCGAAAAGGATGATTGTTATTCTTATAGAAATGACCGTCTATAGAGGTCATTGTATTGTTCAACATGTCGATACATGAAACCATTGACTATTGGCCTATTTATTTGTCTGTCCATAAAAATTATTTACTGGAAGTCTGTCAGAAACAGTTCATCAACACATAGCTCCACATCTTCATTTCCAATCGACATCTATTTTGTTACTGATATAACATGACTTTGCTGAGTGAATTAGAGTCGACACTTGCTAATATATTAGACGTCACAGTCTCAGTAGAGCCAGACAATGTGATTTCTCTGACTAAGAATCGCTTTAGTCCAAAGCATTTATTTCTAATGTTCTCTATTGACAACAGCTGAACCCACAATGTAAAGGGATTGACATGAATTTGAATTTCACAGGATGGCACCGGAGAAGAAGGCTGAAGTTTTACGTGTTCCAATCCAATTGTGTTCCTATCCAATTTTTGCTTGTTCCTTTGCAACTTATTTTTTTACTTATTTTGTACATAATGTTGCTGCTACCGTCTCTGATGACTTAAAACGAACTGGCAGAATCCTTTTTTTCCTTTAACAAGTCTGACAAGCAAGACGTGAATGACATACTGCTTTCCCGGGAACAGGCCCAGATCCCCATCATTTGCGTGAAGAGAAGGCGGCCAAAAAGGGGCCGGAGGGCGGGCTGCCTTCTGAGAAATCGTAGGTGATCGAATAAACCCCCACTGCCTTCCATTTTGCTAGCAACCGTGCAATCTTTGGAGAATACAATCAATGACCTACGCGGAAGATTAAACTACCAACGGGACATTCAAAACTCTAATATGTTATGCTTCACGGAGTCGTGGCTGAACGACGACATTATCATCATACAGCTGACTGGTTATACGCTTTGTTGGCAGAATAGAACAGAGGTGTTCGGTAAGACAAGGGGCGGCGGACTATGTATTTTTGTAAATAACAGCTGGTGCACATTATCTAAGGAAGTCTCAAGGTTTTGTTCGTCTGAGGTAAAGTATCTCATGATAAGCTGTAGACCACACTATCTACTTAGAGAGTTTTCACTTGTTTTTTTCGTAGCTGTCTACATACCACCACAGACTGATGCTGGCACTAAGACCGCACTCAATGAGCTGTATTCCGCCACAAGCAAACAGGAAAACGCTCATCCAGATGCGACGCTCCTAGTGGCCGGGGACTTTAATGCAGGGAAATTGAAATTGGTCTAACCAAATTTCTATCAGCATGTTAAATTTGCAACCAGAGGGAAACAAACTCTGGACCGACTTTACTCTATACACAGAGACACATACAAAGCTCTCCTTCGCCCTCCATTTGGCAAATCTGACACATAATTCTATCCTGATTCCTGCTTACAAGCAAAAATTTAAGCAGGAAGCACCAGTGACTCGATCAATAAAAAGTGGTCAGATAAAGCAGATGCTAAAATACAGGACTGTTTTTGCTAGCACAGACCGGAATATGTTCCAGGATTCCTCCGATGGCATTGAGGAGTACACCACATCAGTCATTGGCTTCATCAATAAGTGCATCGATGATGTTGTCCCCACAGTGACCGTACCTACATACCCCAACCAGAAGCCATGGATTACGGGCAACATCCGCACTGAGCTAAAGGCTAGAGCTGCAGCTTTCAAGGAGCGGGACTCTAATCCAGAAGCTTATAAGAAATCACGCTATGCCCTCCGACGAACCATCAAAACTCTTCCTCTCAGATGATGATGATAAACCCCTCCGCCTGGCAGAGGGATCTCTCAAATCCAAGATGGTAGCCAATTAGTCTTTCCTTTTTTATGTGTGATCCTTGAGATCAGAGTTGAAAAGCGCAGGTATGCACTGAAGGCTAGGAGAGGAGAAGCGGTTATTGGATTGGGAAGAAAAAAACGGCATTATGTATCTGTTACTGTGCCTGCTCTTTACTCAATGTCATCCTGAATTAAATAGGCTGAATGATCAATGGGTGAGTGAATTATCTTCACCTTATGCCCTACAATTTGCGAACACCGGTGGTATTGACCATCATGTCAATACCACCAGGAACTTGGTGTCTCTCTACAATTACATTTGTACCACTCTCAAACGCAACTAGACATACACTTGATGACATACTTCTAAAATCTCAAACTATTAAAGGACTTTTTTTCTGTGTCAAAAGACTCGTTTTATTCACAATGGTGCTTTCTCTAACAAGTCCTCACACATTGGGCAACTGAGATATATTGTAATTCTTTTATTGTTTATCTCTGGTAATGTGCGACCAAACCCTAGGCAGGTAGATCCCATGCAATCTCTACCGAACTCACACTTTTAAAAACTTCTTAATTTAATAGAATAGTGCCCTCAAAGCTCATCATACTGAGCGGGGTTTAGTCTGGCTTTAGATCGGGGCACAGAACCACGACTGCAGTTATGGCAGTGGCAAACGGCATCATTAATGCACATGATAAAAAGCAACGTTGTGCTGCTCTTATTGTGGATTTATCAAAGACCTTTGATTCAGGTCACCATGAATTGTTGCTAGCTAGACTCAGAAGCATTGGTCTCAGTGAAGGGGCAGTAAATTGGTTTAGGAACTATCTTTCTGACAGAATACAATGTGTATATTCTGACAATCACAAGTCTAGCTTTCTTGAGATTAATAGAGGTGTACCCCAGGGTTCCATTTTAGCTCCTGTGTTGTTCTCAATTTGTATTAATGATTTGGGAAATGGGATGCAACCAGCAAAGTTACATCTATATGCAGTTGATACAGTTATGTATTCATGTGCTCCTTCTCTGGTTCAGGCTGTTGAAGAGCTCTGGACTGCTTGTCAGTCACTGCAGGCCTCCCTTTATGGTCTCAAACTGGTCTTGAATGTACAAAAAACTAAATTCATGACCTTTACCAGAGCTAGAACTCTTCCAGAGAACGTTAGCATTGTCACATCTGGTGGCTTATCCGTTGAAAAAGTGTCATCCCACAAATACCTAGGTATTTGGTTGGATGACAAGATGTCCTTTAAAGTTCATGTGGATAATCTTGTGACAAAGCTTAAATTGAAATTGGGTTTTGATTTTTGTAACAAGGCTTGCTTCCCGCTTATGGCTAGAAAGAATCTTGTTCAGGCCACTTTTCTCTCTGTACTTGATTATGGTGACTTGTTGTATATGCATGCAACCTCCTCTGTCTTACAGAGACTGGACTCTGTTTATCATGCATCCTTGCACTTTATTACAAATGCCAAGTCACTCACCCACCATTGCACATTGTAACAAATGGTAGTTTGGACCTCACTTTATATGTGCAGAAAGATACATTTGTATGTGTTCATCTACAAACCCCTTATGGGTCAACTCCCTCTTTACCTCTGTAGTCTGGTCTCCTTCTCCACCAGCAGTTACCATACCCAGTCTGCTAGGTGGTTGCTACTTAAAGTCCCCAGAACATTCACAGTATTAGGCAAGACTGCCTTCTCTTCTTGTGCACCAGACGCATGAAATAATCTACAATCCATGCTGCATCTAGATATGTTAGTGCCACTGCATTAATTTAAAATATTGATGGGAAACTCTGTTACAGAGGAATGTAAATGCTTTATTTAGGCTGGATCATGTTGTTGTATTGTATTTTTGTATGTTTTAATTATGTAATGTATTGATTGTTGCTGCCTTCTTGGCCAGGTCTCCCTTGAAAAAGAGACGCTGGGTCTCAATGGGCTTTCCCTGGTTTAATAAAGGTTAAATAAATCAATTTAAAAAACAGGCAAAGCGTCAATACAGGACTAAGATCGAATCGTACTACATCAACTCTGACACTCGTCGGATGTGGCAGGGCTTGCAAACCCTTACAGACTACAAAGGCAAGCACAGCCGAGAGCTGCCCAGTGGCATGAGCCTACCAGATGAGCTAAACTACTTCTATGCTCGCTTCGAGGCAAATAACACTGAAACATGCATGAGAGCACCAGCTGTTCCGGAATGACTGTGTGATCACGCTCTCTGCTGCCGATGTGAGTAAGACCTATAAACAGGTCAACATTCACAAGGCCGCAGGGCCAGACGGATTACCAGGGCATGTTCTGCGAGCATACGCTGACGAACTGGCAAGTGTCTTCACTGACATTTTCAACCTCTCCCTGTCCGAGTCTGTAATACCAACATGATTTAAGCAGACCACCATAGTCCCTGTGCCCAAGAACACTAAGGTAACCTGCCTAAATGACTACTGACCAGTAGCACTCACATCTGTAGCTTTGAAAGGCAGGTCATGGCTCACATCAACACACTTATTCCAGAAACCCTAGGCCCACTCCAATTTGCATACCTCCCTAACAGATCCAGAGATGATGCAATCTCTATTGCACTCCACACTGTCTTTTCCCACCTGGACAAAAGGAACACCTATTTGAGAATGCTATTAATTGACTACAACTCAGCATTCAGCACAATAGTGCCCTCAAAGATCATCAATAAGCTAAGGACCCTGGGACTAAACACCTCCCTCTACAACTGGATCCTGGACTTCCTGATGGGCCGCCCCCAGGTGGTAAGGGTAGGTAACAACACATCCGCCACGCTGATCCTCAACACAGGGGCCCCTCAGGGGTGCATGCTCAGTCTCCTCCTGTACTCCCTGTTCACTCAAGACTACATGGCCAGGCACGACTTCAACAAATTAAGTTTGCCGATGACACAACAGTGGTAGGCCTGATCACCAACAATGACAAGATAGCGAGGAAGAAGTCAGAGACCTGGCCATGTGGTGCCAGGACAACAACCTCTCCCTCAACGTGACCAAGACAAAAGAGATGATTGTGGACTACAGGAAAAAGAGGACCGAGTACAACCCCATTCTCATCAATGGGGCTGTAGTGCAGCAGGTTGAGAGCTTCAAGTCCCTTGGTGTCCACATCACCAACAAACTAACATGGTCCAAGCACACCAAGACAGTCGTGAAGAGGGCACGACAAAACCTATTCACCCTAAGGAGACTGAAAAGATTTGGCATGGGTCCTCAGATCGTCAAAAGGTTCTACAGCTACACCATCGAGGGCATCCTGACTGGTTACATTACTGTCTGGTATGGCAATTGCCCGCCATCTGACCACAAGGCACTACAGAAGGTAATGCATATGGCCAAGTACCTCACTGGGGCAAACCTTCCTGCCATCCAGGACCTCTATACCAGGCTGTGTCAGAGGAAGGCCCTAAAAATTGTCAAAGACTCCAGCCACCCTAGTCAGACTGCTCTCTGCTACCACACGGCAAGCGGTACCGGAGTGCCAAGTCTAGGTCCAAGAAGCTTCTAAACAGCTTCTACCCCCAAGCCATAAGTCTCCTGAACAGCTAATCAAATGGCTACCTAGACTATTTGCATTGTACCCCCCACCTGGAACGCTGCTGCTACTCTCTGTTATTATCTATTGTCATGACGTGGCCTTCTTTGGCTATAGCGAGTGGCTTCCCCCTCTCTTCCTCCAACACCCAGGTTCTGTTATCTCAGGTATATCACGTTCTGACCTTTATTTTCCTTTGTGTTGTCTTTAGTTAGTATGGTCAGGGTGTGAGTTGGGGTGGGCAGTCTATGTTCTGTGTTTCTATGTTTAAGTTTGTCATTTGGCCTGATATGGTTCTCAATCAGAGGCAGGTGTTTTTCATTGTCTCTGATTGGGAACCATATTTAGGTAGCCTGTTTTCACTGTTGGTTTGTGGGTGTTTGTTTCCTGTGTCAGTGTTTGTGCCACACGGGACTGTTTTCGGTTAGATTCACTTTGTTATTTTGTATTGTGTCATGTTCAGTTGATTCTATTTAAACATGGACACTTACCACGCTGCGTTTTGGTCCGATCCCTGCTACACATCCTCTTCGGACGAAGAGGAGGAAATCTGCCGTTACAAGGTCGTAAATTCCTGGAGGAGACTCTCTCCTCCTGGCCATGCAGAAAGAGACACATAGAGAGAACAAAGGAACTTCTTCTACATCACAGAACTTGAGAACTGAACAATATCCATGTTTGGAGAATGTGTAAACGGTCGGTGGAGAAGCCAGCTACAACCCGGTCCGTTTTGTTTCATGTTTGTGACCTCATGAAAGACAATACAGCCACATTACCATAACTCTGTTAATACAGGAGCCTCCGTTATGAGGTTTGCATCTAATTATTGTATAAAATTAATGAGTATAGATTAAACTATTTGTGAAATTATGTAATGTGATTTTAAACTGTTAATGTGAAAGAATTGTATTCCCTTTAAAGTTTAAATAAGTCATTGGCCCGCCTCCATGAGCACCGATGTGATCTGGCGTCATGGAACAGCCCTTTTCTACTGTTACAAATAAAAAACCCTCCTGAAGAAATCCTCTTGAGACCATGCATACCTCGGTCAGCTGAGGGGCAAAGAATTGAGTAGAGACCACAAAAACTTCTGTTTAAGCTAAGGTTGTAATGGTTGTTGAATTCCTAACCGTACCACGTGGAGCATTGGCTACATGGGTGGAAATGGTTAAACTCTGAGACTATCGATCCCGACAGACTAAGAGCAAATCTTCGATACTAATTACTAGTCTGCAGCTAGAAATGATGTCAACCTGACATGCGAAGACCGACAACCGCCGAAACAAGTATACTATAAAAACATTTCTGAATGGTACTCTGAAGTATCCATTCTAACCACGAAAGACTCTAGGGAAGCAGAGAGAAGCTTTCCAACAGAAAGACCGACGATTTCAACAGAGATCACGATGCCACACTGAGCGTAAATATATATTGATTGCAATTATTCCCGAATGAGTGAGCGTTCATGTGCAAAGGATTAGCATTTCAATTAATATAATTATCAACTGTGTAGTGACTCATTTTTGTCTTTCCCGCCCTTCTCAGTCCACACCCACTTCCCCTTGTCAACCAAGCCATCATATCGGCTTAGCCCACTAGGGAACCTCCTCTATCATTTCCTTGTAACCATATCTACTGTGTTGTTTGTTTATGCATTTTTGTGATTATTTAGTTAGTTAGTAAATAAATAATTAAGACAATTGATGTATGGATGATTCATAGTAAAGGCTGATTTTGTGCAGATAAGCAACAATTTATGACGTTTGGAATGAGACTAACGTGAGATAAAGAATAATTCATTAATTAGAAGACTAATTGATCAGATATTAATATATCTGGAGTTATATTGGGAAAATTATAACTTTGCAATCTGAAGATTTTCCTTGATTCCCCGACTTCCTAGTTAATTACATTTACACGATTACTTTAATCACGCAATAATAACTACAGAGAATTGATTTGATAAAATAAGTCTTCACTTTAATGATGCCAAAGACACGACACTATGTATAGTCACTTTAATAACTCTACCTACATGTACATATTACCTCAATTACCTCGACTAACCGGTATGCTAACTCTTTACCGATACCCTCCTGTATATAGCCTTGCTATTGTTATTTTACTGCTGCTCTTTAATTAAGTACTTGTTACTTTCATTTCTTCTTATTATTCGTATTTTATTTGTATTTTTTTTAACTGCATTGTTGTTAGGGGCTCGTAAGTAAGCATTTCACTGTAAGGTCTACACCTGCTGTATTCGGTGCACGTGACTAATACAATTTGATTTGATTTGCATTTACAGGCAGCTCGGTGGCAAGTAAAATTCTGTATTTCATATTACAGTGCACCTTCTGTAATATAAATACGGTACAAAAGCAAGTACTGTGCAATGACACACACTGCAATAATGTAAAATTGACTGTATTATACTGTAAAAAAAAAAAAAGTCAATGCTAGCGTAATCGGAACGAATGAATGAATAAATGAATGGATGAACGAATGAAATTGATTTAGGGGAGGAGTTTATATTTCACAGTATTTTACTGTAATTACAAGTGATTGGTGCATGCAGGTGTGCTGCTAGGTATAGTGTTAACGCATTGCAGCATATTAATGCATATTTGGTGTTTTATATAACTTGCACTTCTAGAGGCCTTAAAAACGGTTTCCAAACTGGCAGCAGCTACAGGGCAAAACAGACCAAAAGGACATGGCAAAATGCTTGTCACGTTTAGTCCCGCTCCCCCTCTCCGGCGCTCAACGTCGCCAGTTGTCTCATCATTACGCAACACTTGCCACCATCGTTACACGCACCTGCGCCTCATGACACTCACCTGGACTCCTTCACCTTCCTGACTACCTCCACTATATCTCTCACTCCCCTTGGTTCTTTCCTGAGGCGCTATCGACTCTGTTTCTCTTTCATGACTGTGCGCTTTTCGTGATGATCATTTTGTACTATGGTCTATTTATTATTACATTTGCACTCCTTGCACTTGCTTCCCCACTCCCAGCATACACATTACAATGCTCAACCATTTAATGACTTGCTGCCACTCCACTCTGTCCGGTATACATATTAAATTGATGGGGCACCATAACCACATGAGTTAAATTGGTTACAGCATTCTCACTCACGGGTGCAACAAACATAGCCTCTTACAAGGCATACCTCAAAATATGTTAATCAAACAGAAACAACAATACCATGCACCCACTAGTGGTCAGAAGGTTTTTGGCCTTCTACAGATACGGTACTGTATTCTGTGGGGTAGAATTACAGTACCATTCGAAACACAGCAATTTCCCCACAATGCAACACAATTTACAGTATGCCGTAGTAAAACATTTAAGCTTTTTTTTTTACTGTTGATTATACCGTTATTATGACAGTTTTCTGTAACAGTGCATGTTCATGCTTCCATTAATTTCATTACCATTTTTCAATAGCCTCCCCACGTCGTGTTCCCAGAGAGCACTTTAATCTCAGCAAACGCACAATCAATTTCAGGCGGACCTGGCGGGATGTCTGTTTATCCAAGGACTGAGAGAGCATGATGGAAGGGGATGCCCAGGGGAGGGCAGGATACAGCGTTCCAGAGACATCCACGATTGTGTCCTCAAACAAATCTGTGTGTGGGTATTAGCTTTAGGTGTGTGTGTCCGTGTGCTTCCCGTGCATGTCCACATGTCTATGTCAGATTATCATTTATATTTCACTATTTCATTGCTGTAATGTGAAATATGGCTGGGTTCCTAAGAAGCTGTCAGTTGAGGCGAGGGGGGAAATGATCTGGCCATGAGTGATCATCTGCTCTGGGCATGAGACAGCTCCAGTGCGCAACTGCCCACTACCCTGCCCAGCAGCAGCAGGAGACAGTATTATTTCATTTGGACGGTTGATCAATCAGTTTGGTTGCCTTCGTTTAAACACAGCCAGGCATGATGTGCCAATGGGTCGGTTATACATGAGACGGTACAACCAACAACCAGGCCCTCTAACAGTTTCTCCAAATATTGGAGATGTGCAAGGAACCTGTTGATGGACTTGTGGCAAAGACATTCACTGCCTAAGTGTTCAATTCATTTTAAATATAGAGAAACCTTTATAATAGAGGTCCAATAGCCTGATTCCATGTATGAATATCATATAATGGCAGGTCATATCCCCGATATCATCATTACACATGCCATTCAATAGACAATCTATTAATAATATGTAATATGACCCTTCGTAAGACCTGCTATCTGATTAAAGTCTGAACATCCAACCTTGGATAAATCATATTGTCATTAATGTTTTATTAATTTGAAATTTCAGTCCAGATAACTTTAGCCTACTTTTAGTCTAAATGGACTTTATTGCCTCAGGCTGGTACCTGCAGATTGGATGTAAAACCCGGGGGACGCCAGTTACATTAACGAATGTCACAGAGAAGCCAAGCTATCCTCATAACTCTCTACATTCCACCTGCTCTGCAACCTCACAGGAACATTTGAGCAGATTGCATTGTGTAAGGGTAAAGTCTACCTAGTTTGTCTATGTTGTTGATGTTTGAATACCAGGGGTACAACTGTGCTCTCAGATATGTAAGTCATTAGTTTATGTGTCCACAGAGTTTTAACGTTAAAGCAAGTGTTTGTGGGGCTAAACACAGACTTTGGAAGCTTTGCAGTGTGCACTTCAAATTCAAGATCTCAGATTATAGATCGGTACTTGTTCAAGGATGACAGACAATCTGAGTTTAACAAGTAGAATATAGTCCTCTCGCCTGTACAAAACCAGTCTATGATCTGTAGATCTGTATGCCTGTAATGGCGTCACGATAGCGATATTATCCTAATGATCCACAACTAGAACAATGACCGATGTTGCTGCAGCTTTCGTCAAAATGCCATTACAAAAATGTTAACGGTTGATTATTCCAGAAGCCAAGAGTCATCTGGCCATGCCAACATAATGACACCATGATGACTCCACTAAGCAAAGGTTAATTGTCACACAAAAAAAGTGCTTTACAGTAAACGCAGCGATAACTTGATGATTAGTCTTCATAGTCCCCAGATGACAACCCTGACCCACATGCACGATTTTATGGAATTAATATAATGACATAAATATAGCTCTCCTGTCAGGGGCTATAATCATTCTCAAAACAGCTCCAATGGTATCAGAAAAACAATGTTGTTTGGGAGTTTACCAGACCCAGATTAAGCATATCCCTGGACAAAAAAAAAACAAATTTTCACCCCAGTAGTAGTCTTATCTGGTGCAGATCGGCCTGATGTATGTTTATCGTATGCTTATCCTTGTACCTCGGCCAGACTTAGTACTTTTTTATTATCCTTGGAAACAGAGGAAGAGAGATCATCCTTGAGTCCCACCCTGCTGTGGAAGTCACTCCCTATAGAGGGATTTAGAGGATTATGGATTTAAATGTCCATGTGGCTTTCATACCTGGGGCTGTCACTGTCCTCTGGCCCACATCTGCATCTGCTGCACTGTTTACAAGGCCACTACAGATCACTGGAGATCTATCTGCATGGCTGATAGATGATACAGGTCATTTATCACTGGACCAGCAGGATTTATAGTGTAGTTTATTTCCTGAACACAATATCCCAAAATGTTTCACATGTGTTTTTTCATCAGAAATTATTGCTTTGTGTGTGTGTCAAATATTACTGTTCTCAGATTTTTCATTCGTACATTTCAGAATTAGTTTTGTAAAATGCTATATATTTTAGCTACCATAGGCTAATGTGATTAGCATGAGGTTGTAAGTAACAAAGGGTTGGATCCTTTTAAACAATAAAAGTTAATTTACCAACATTTCTGAAAATGGATATATAGCGATTTGAAATGAAACTTTTATTTTCTCCCTTACTAAAAAACAGATACCAATTGTGGCTGAAAGGAAATATTTCCTCCAAACCAGTGTACAAAACTATTCATTGTTCAAACCAGAAGCCTGTTGATTCATTTCAAATACGCTTCGACGTTGACGCAATTGCTCTGTACATTGAATGCAACTGATTAGGTGTCATTAACCATGACTCTTAACTTTTCGCTAAAGCTTCACTTTTTGTGGATTAAAAGCTAACAGCAGCCTGGTCAAACTGATGTCCTTCCAACCAGTTTTGTCCACGGGGAACCGAGTTCATGTTCACTTTATTCAATAGATTTAGATTTGTATTCTTCTCCCTGTAGAACAGATCTTAAGATATTTGACACTTGATAATATTGATGTTGTCTCAGGGGTGGACGGACTGGAACATACTGTTATGCTTGCCCCGGGGCGATGTTTTCTTAATCTGTCAGTCACTCATTATTTCAATGAATCAGTCGGCTTACCTGCAACACAAATTTTTACCTTTGTGGTGATGATAAAGTGGGGGACTTGTCCAGAGTTAAAAAGTAACAAGTTGTCACTGACATTTTTCCACGGCCGGACCCAGGGGCAGCTTGACGTTTATTGTCACTAATCTTCCCTGGAGGCAGACCTGAGCGATTTAAACCAGATGGCCCAGTCAAAATTGGCTATATTGTAAAGATGCTTTTTGTTCTTAATTGTATTACTTTGTGGCTGTGCTAGCTAGTGACAACTCTGCAGAGCTGCCTCCAGGTCAAGATTCATGACAATAAATGCCAATCTGTGACAGTCAGCCAAAAACCACCCGTGGCTGACAATACCATCGCCCAATGGAGATTTTTTTTAATGCTCTTGGTTCCTTAGAATCGCTGTTACCATTTCTCGCATTGGAGAGGTTAATATTAATATTTTTTTTTTACATATACTGTACGTCATGAAAGGAAAGTCACCATTGGTGCCTGACTGTCATTAATTAAAGTCCCACAGTCAGTCAGTCTGCGTCAGTCTATGTCAGTAATTGTCATTGTGTCCCATTGTGGTAACCAATCTAGTTCCATGAAACAGATGGTTCCTCAGTTGGTGACTATGGGAAAAGGAACAAGCAATCGACCCACCAAAGTGACAATGCTCCCCATTTCCACTTTAGACCTTGCTGGTCCCAACAGGGGAGATGCACTGTCATGCCACGACAATGTTTTGCAGAGACACAATGGATACGTCCCAAATGGTACCATATTCCCTACATATTGCACTTCTTTCGTGCGCTACCCTATGGGCCCTGGTCAAAATCAGTGCACTAAATAGGGAATAGGGTGCTATTTGGGACACATGTAAAGAGAGAAGCCTGACACTGCGACATGCTGATAGCCCATTAACAACCTATTAACACAGGGAATATTGTCATTGCATCATTTGATCCCACAGTATGTCATTGTCATATTTATAGGTAGCTTCTACAGAGATGGTTTTTCCACAGTATTTCAGCGTTGAAACGTCACGTCCAATGTCCAAACTTCAACAGGGGGTAATAAACAGAACAGATGGGTTGATGGGAATTTAAGTGGCATACAATTTACCCCACAGAGCCCCCATTACAGCTCTCCTAGATCAACTCCCAGAATGAATTGCAGTGGAACTCAATATATTGTCCGGCTAGGCGCATTGTTGGATCAGGAACAGTATTACTCAACACACACACACGCACACGCACACGCACACGCACACACACACACACACACACACACACACACACACACACACACACACACACACACACACACACACACACACACACACACACTGCACCAGCAGTTCATGTATCATAAATAAACCCAAAACATTATCTGCGAATTTATGCTTTGTCATCTTTGAATAGAACAGGAATTGAAGGCGTATAATGATCAGCTCCAGGACAAAAACTGTCCAGGACAAAAACACCTGTACAGTTACTAATCCCTCTGTTTACCAAGAGTAGCATAATGTAATCTAGATTGCAAAGAATTATGGAGAGATTAGAAGGAGGTCCCATCTCTATGTTCCAGCTAATGTCTGGATGGATGTGGATGGATACGAGATCTATCATGTAAGGAGCTGTGTATGGAGACGACGCCAATACATATGTATATGATCTGATTCCAGTGGGAATATCCCACGTGAATAAGGTCTATTACAGTCCACTCAAGTAATGAAACAGCTGGAGTTATTTTTGGACCATCTGTTGGTGTCTCAACAATCCATTTCCACAACACGTCTACTCTACAATATTCAAGCCCACCTGTTACCTGCGGCTCCTTGGGATATGTTAAAGGGCCTGATGGGACTGATGAGCAGCTTCACGATTCTTATTATTGCCGTTTATATTGAACAATATGCTCCAAATTGGACTGACTCATTAGACACCATAGCCAAGCAGACGTTTTTTGTTGTTGGTGTGACCACCACAGGCAGATCTGAACAGCGTAGGCGCACACATACTGTTGCATTCCTGGTTCAAAGGTCATTTTGCTCTTTGAATAAGGTGCGCGACAGTGTACCTCGGAGAGAATCTTTAATAGGCAGTTTACTACGCCTTTGACAGAGGAGACGACAGCACCACATCCGTAGATCTCTCCGCCTGCGCCCGCTCAAAGGGTAGCAGGGATATACCACAGGCCCTCATCCAATGAAGCCCTGCCAATTAAGATGGCCACAACCAGTAAGAAGGATGCATTTTGTGATCATGCACTCGCTCAACAAGTGCATGCATGTTTTAACAGATGCACCGGTGTGCATAGTAACATTCTGCTGTCTATTCTCATACTCAACACATGCATCTTGCCTAGTCGTGTCCAAAGGACCAGGAATCCATCGAGTAAGTGCGTCAGAGATTGATAGTCCAATTAAACTTTTCCCAAATGCCATTAATGTCTGTCTCTATTGAGGAGCAAAAACAAGCTACTTGCCAACTCACAATGTTCCCTCAGAGTTTTGGCGCACTGCCCATCCCCTTTATATCCTGGTCTCACACTGGGGCTGAGGCAGCTCTCTCTACCGTATTATTATGTTCAGCACCAGATGCAGCAGCCTGTGTTGAATGGTGTTTAAATGAGGCTTTTATGTCCCGCTTGCATAAATACTTTTTACATTTTATTTCCACAATAAGTATACTGTACCCAGCGGTGTCGTGTCCACAGGAAGAAGCCATTTCAGACTATCAAGTTAGAGTATCTAGCTCGTTTAACTCTCTTAGCTGGCCATGTTGGTAGACTTCAGAAAAGCAAGCAAAAACTAAATGTACTGAATACGACTCACGTTCCTTTCAATCTTTTACGCAGCTTTTAGCAGAGATGCAGAGGAAAATGCCCCCCCCCCCCCCCCCCCCCCGATAATCGGGGTGCATGACGCAGCTGACAGCACCATCGATTCCGAATGATAGAAGAATCCATTCTCAGTGGCTACATGTTTGTGTATTTGTACATCATCTATCTACAGTAATTGTGCTTCTACCACAGTTAACTGATCAATGTTGCCCATGTTTCACCCGTCGCGTCACCAAACGATTGACCCTTTACGTGTCCATTCCAAAAGGTGTTTTGATTGACTACTTTTTCCAGAGAGAAAAACCTCATATTGTTGCCAGCCGTCGTGTATATACGTTCTGAGAACATGGTCTCCCAGGAGAGGGTTGCCATTGGCTCGGTAGACTTTGCTTGCACTGTCTCTTCATTCCCAATACAGTTAAAACACAGAATTGGCAACAGACATCAAGAGGTAGCACGTATGGCACGCAGTCATGATCGCGTAGAGATGTTTACTGAAGATGCATCAGGAAGATGCATACATTCTCTGTGTCACTGATTCAGTATATTTGACATAGTCCTTACATCCAGTAGGTGCCAATGCTTTTGTCATGGAGCAACACTGCCTCTTAGGGGTACACATCACAACTTTTCTACAGGAGACAGAACTATGAATTGTATGAATCTCAAGTGAAAAGGGCATGGTGTAACTGGTGAAAAGTATGTGCGTGTATTCAGTTGATCATCTTTATTGATTATCTGTGTTAAACTTTTAATGGCGTCTCACAAAGCACAGTTCAATTTGAAAACCACTTTCATCAAAACAGAATTCAGTTCAAGATAATGGCTGGAATTCAACAGCATCTTTTGGGGGGTCAGAATCAAACTGGAGGATTCTTGTTTTACTTGCCAAACCATGTCCAATGTAGCTGATTATACATGCATTGTTAGTGATAGCAATTGAACCAATTTAGAGCCGCAGAAATGCATGAATCTATTACCTTGGTTCTTAGCTTTACAGTATAACAAGGAAAGTGCTCTATGCTTTGTTGGCAAAAGCTATTCTATGAAGTTTCAGTACTAAACCAATTTGGTTTTGTCAACTCTGACGAGACACAGGCAATGAAACAAAGTGCGTTAGCCCTTTGTAGGCAAACAGGGTATGAGAAACCTATTGAAACTAAATGGGACCAACAGGCAAAATACAAAGTTTTCATTGACATTTAAGTTTTTTATCAAACTAAAGTTCCTACTTCATAATTTACTCGCTTTCTCTCTCCCCATCTCTCTTGTTTAACTGGTGCCTAGCTACTCGTCCTCATGGTGCTCGCAGAAATCATGGCAACAGACAGTTACCATGGTGATAAATGTCATGAACTCTTGGAAGTCCAATTCCGAGTCTCCGTCCGTGTCCAGGCTCTCCATCAAACTGTCCATAGTGGCCTGGTCCTTCACTTGCTGAGAGCAAAAACAGTAGATAGATAAGGTCATATTTGATTGACTAAAGGTGCATTCCGCAATATTTACGGCTGGTTTTATGGTCATTTCACCCATTGATTCTAGAATAATAATGTATAAATGCCTCGTGAGCTTAGTGCAACAAAGTCTGTGAAATGATTTAATCATAGCCTAGATCCAAACTGCATGTTCAATTTAAACAATGACGTATGAAATATTGTAGTGAAAATATGGTCGGGATTTACTCACCCCTGTAAGGGCTGGTAGCTCCTCATTGATCAAGTCTTTCAGTTCACTTTTCTTCAGTTTGTGCTTGTCCCCTTCTTTCTCTGCGTACTTATGGAACACCTCCATGATGGTGGCCAGTGAACTCTCCAGGTCAGTCATTGTGGTTTGTAATGTGATCTACAAAGTAGAGCAAAAAGCTATTCATCTCTAGGCCTAGTGTGTGACATAAACAACAGGTACAGATGTAGGATCTTAATTCATTTGAGTTTGCTACAGCAGGAAAATAGTCCTGCAGCAACAGGAAATATGAATTATTATGTGGATAATAACTAACGGACTTTTTTGTAGGGGTTGATACATTTCTCATCAGGGAAAATCAAGTCTGAAATTTCAAAGTGGAAATAACAAACTTCCAAAGTATTTTTAAACCTCAAAAATACTACAAGTTTGACTGTTCCTTCATTGGAGGAACCTGCAACAGGGCGAATAAAACATGAAGATCCTACACCTGTAAGCAGTCACGTAACTTCAATACATCAGATGATGACATTCTATCTCTCAGACCTCTCTCTCAACAACAACAAAAAAAGGACAGCCCAGTGATTAGCGGGGAGTAATCAAGATACTCGTACAATTTAAAAATAACCTTTTTAAGCCTGTCATTACACTATACAAATCCCTAAATCAAAGTCCATGAACGAATGGCTCCAGTTTAAGATCAACTCAATTTAGAAACAGCAGATACAGTAGAACATCTTGACTTACCAGTGTGTCTCGGACTGGAACAAAGGTTATTTGCAGATGAGAGTGAGTAGTGGCTGTGGACGGACAAAGAGTATAGGCTTTTATAGTTGGTGTGGGGAGGGCCTAGTGCCTCTGGTCAACCACCCTGCCAGTCCAGCACACTGACCAATAGGCTCTTTTTCACCCTCTCACTCCACTGTATTCTCACACAGAATTCACCATTGATGGCTATGCCAGTCTTTTACCATGTTAAAATGGTCAATATACACTATTGTTTGAATACCATTCTTTTGTATGGCATTATGACTTTGAGCTGAATTTGTGGATTTGAGCTTCCAGGTTTACAACTGATGTGTAAGAAAGGGATATCACTAGATTGCACGATATTATAATAGGCTATCTAATGTTCATATGATCGCACAGGCCTTGAACGTATTGTCAAACGAATTAGGCAAAACAAACAACGAGGCCTTTCACCCTCTCCCCCTATACGTCTTCCTAACCTCCACCGTTAAACCACTTTACCTGTAATTGTAAAGAGGATTTTCTATGCATGGCCATTTGTATTGATCTCTTAGACTTTGGACCTTCTGGTTGCCACAATCCCCACCAGCGTTTTGTCTGAGACAATGGCCTGTTTCAGAGGAAATGGATGCTTGTGCATGTTAATGAACACATTTCTTTTCACTTGTGGAGTTGGCCAGACGTGTGCCCGATACACTCCCGGACTGCTAAGTAGGCACAGCCATCCATGTAAAAATCATGTTCAAAAAGTGAAATATGCTGTCATGTTTCACCATTATGAATAGGTGCCTGAACTATAGGATTGATAAGTGTTACAGTTAACTAGAGCAGAAATAGAGAGGGGCTCTGATTTAGTTGATTTACTACTGAGCTAAGACTTCTAAATTTGAGGTGTCTAAAGGGTAGGTGTGCATAAGCTACAAAAAGCTTAACCTACAGTAGCAACATAATCCCTTACCATTTCATTAAAAAGAGGTTGAAAACAAATGTGATCAAGTTCCAGAATACATTAAATTCCTGTTCTACTCACTACCTCCCACGAACTCTCTCAACTCTCTGGCCAGCATCTGTTTTGCATTCTTCTCAGGAAGCATTTGGGAGAAAGTGCTTTTTACTTCATGATAAATGTTTCTTTGTCTCCTCCGAAATATATTTCACATACTTCTGACAACAGTTGACCATTGTCCACTGAAAACAGTTGTTCTTGTGTGAAGAAATCAGCGTTGCTTGCTTTGAAAGACTGTCTGTGGTCATTGTAGTCAGATGATTATATAAACTGATCCAGTCAAATCCATGATCTATCATTTTCATACTTCTTCTCTCTCTAACTCATTAATTAAGCATAGAAGAAACTACGCTCTGGAAAATTTTATTGGTAGGAGGTAGAGTTTTTCGAGATGATTTCAGCTGAGCTCAGAGAAAAATCCACCCAATACCGAACAATCATCTGATCATATCATATGACCTCTATCCAATGACCTGACAGGACTGTTGGGCAGGTAGGTGATAGAGTTGACGAAGTGACGCCGAGCTGAGAATTAAAAATCTCTCTCTCTCTCTCTCTCTCTCTCTCTCTCTCTCTCTCTCTCTCTCTCTCTCTCTCTCTCTCTCTCTCTCTCTCTCTCTCTCTCTCTCTCTCTCTCTCTCTCTCTCTCTCTCTCTCTCTCTCGGTGTAATGATGAATGCATCATTATTTCAGTGTATCACGTGTCAAGTAAAAGGATTCATACAGTTCAAGATGAAGAGAATAGAGTATTGTGTTCATATTGGGTCTGATGGGTCTGGTGGACTCATTGTAACTCTCCAAAAGAGAGATGTCACCTTTTGTAGTGTGAGATAATGCGGTCTCCCTGTGTTTTGCTGTAACCATGGCTTATTAGGTCAAAGCCTCTCGCTGAGTTGAAAAGGTTTGCCAAGTGGCTGACTCATCCCTGGCAGAGTGCAGGGAGCTCTAGTGGTCTGGACAATGACTGGGGGAGTAACCAGGGGTAGAACTAAGAAAACAACACTGAGGTTTGGTAAACTGAGGACATACAGTGTGTTCTCGTCTCTCTCCTTCTCTTCCCTTCTCTCCCCTTCTCACTCCTTCTTTCTTATTCTCTCCCCTTATCGCCCCTTCTCTCTCCTTCTTTCTTATTCTCTCCCCTTCTCTCCCCTTCTCTCTTCTTCTTTCTTATTCTCTCCCCTTCAGTCCCCTTCTCTCTGCTTCTTTCTTATTTTCTCTCCTTATCTCCCCTTCTCTCTCCTTCTTTCTTATTCTCTCCCCTTATCTCCCCTTCTCTCTCCTTCTTTCTTATTCTCTCCCCTTATCTCCCCTTCTCTCTCCTTCTTTCTTATTCTCTCCCCCTATCTCACCTTCTCTCTCCTTTCTTATTCTCTCCCCTTCTCTCCCCTTCTCTCTTCTTCTTTCTTATTCTCTCCCCTTATCTCCCCTTCTCTCTTCTTCTTTCTTATTCTCTCCCCTTCTCTCTCCTTCTTTCTTATTCTCTCCCCTTCTCTCCCCTTTTCTCTCCTTCTTTCTTATTCTCTCCCCTTCTCACTCCTTCTTTCTTATTCTCTCCCCTTATCCCCTTCTCTCTCCTTCTTTCTTATTCTCTCCCCTTCTCTCTCCTTCTTTCTTATTCTCTCCCCTTATCTCCCCTTCTCTCTTCTTCTTTCTTATTCTCTCCCCTTATCTCCACTTTTCTCTCTTCTCTCCTTCTCTTCCATTCTCTTCCCTTCTCCAATTGGTAGATTTCTACTTCAACTGGGATATCTATATATTGCTTATAAGTCACGCATTAGAGTTAGGTTAACAAGTTATTCCACTGATCCCCTTAGCTTACCATTTAAAAGCGCTACAGCAATGTAATGTTGGACTCGTTGCCACAAGGTGGCACCCATGCTGTACATTGAGGACAAGTTTCAAGTTTCAAGACACACACAAACAAGTGATCAGTTTCAGTCATCATGTACAACCCATCTGATTAAAAAGACTATCAGATTTTTTTTAAACGCACTGGTTATAATATGATTGAGGAGAGAAAGTCACATCCTGCAGGGAACACTGCTTTTATGAGAAGGAAATGTAATGTTTTTTTCAACACACAGACACTTCATTTTCCTCCGGATCCAAACTGTGTTCAGGGACACCCCTCCTCATCAACCTCTTCTAATTACATTGCATCTATTAACATATTTGATGTGTTCGACAGGTTATCATCAAGTCCCATCGCCAGCGTTTGCACAGATAAGTACTGCGTTTCACTGGAATTGAGATGCGAAAAGGTTGAGGAAGGTTATGGACGATCTATTCTGCAAAGTAATTAACTCTATATGGTGAGGGAATTTGCTAGCAGCAACTCCCAGAACATTTCCCTCTGAAGTAAATAGATATCTGGAATTGGTCCATTCATTATATGATAGGAGCTAGATGAGAGTTAGATTTCATAATGATAATAATAATGTTATGTTATTCACCACTAGAGGGAAGTAACTGAACACTTTATTTGTTAAAGAAGTTGTGACTTCAGCTCTTGAATGCTTGGCACACCCACGTACAGAACACCCATTGACTGGTAGTAGGCTTTTTACAACTCATCTCAGTAGGCTTGCGACAGCCAATCAGATCAAGATGCATGCCATAGAGCGCGTTCTTCTGCACATGTGTCACTGTCACATGCCAGATCTTACAATGCCTGGATAGGCATTTTACCTATCAACGCGACCAGTCACTTTCCGCCAACTCAGATGTTGCATGCATCAGTCAATGGTCACGTGCCACATCATCGACTGTGCAATCGGTCACCAGATTGTGATAAAATAGGATGTGATTAGCTGATGCGTAAAATATCTTATCCAAGCATTGTAAGATCTGGCATGCGTCAGCAGAGAAACACACCCACCATCTCCTCAATGTCACAAGATGCCCTTGTGATGAGATAACTGTGGGCCAACTTGGAGTCTTCACATTTGATATATAATATTCCATTTGGCAGACTCTGTTATCACTGTTATAATCACGTACATTTTAACATATGGTAGCCACAGCGGGAATCGAACCCCTTAACCCTTGACGTTGCAAGCACCATGCTCCACCGACTAAGCCACACAGGACCACTTGCACTGCCACTGACCCATTGACTGGTAGTCGTCATCACTGTGACTATATTAGACAAGTACCGTGCCATACTGACACTCTATCCACCTTGGCAGTTGTCTGAAGATTGGCCGATGACACCCACACTCTAGATTCGCTACTAACTGGTAAATGGCCTTCTTCCTGAGGGCCTCTCAATACATCACAGAGTAATCATGAGAGAGCCGATATCCACCAATCCTAATCCTATGTGTGTGTTCCAATGCAACTCTCACTGAAAGTAGGACAGGGGTCAGGGGATACAATCCCCACCCACAATCTGCTTAATCTTCATCCCCACACAAAGAAAACACCCAGATGGACAGACATCCCTGTTGGCCACCATTGTAAGTGTATTTCCTGTGTACTACAGCTCTATTTCCTGTGTACTTTAGACTGATAGTACACTACCTGCATGGGCCAATTTTTTGATGCCAGAAACACATACTGTAATATTAACTAGTCCTTAACTATGAATACTTCCATATAGCAAAGAAAGCAACAATGGGCCAATTTAGAGGGGGTTTAATTGTTGATTGGAGAACCTGCAGATTGAAGCTCAGCTCAGTTGTACTTCAGACTTGGCAACAGTAGTGCTCTTCTGTTTGTATACACTTGCAAGTGGAGTAGCTCAGTCAGGAGACTTCCAGAAGTGACCAGGGACAGGAATAGCAACATCTACACACCTAGTTAGATTATGGGTCAGTGTACTAGCAGGGCTGGGCAGGGCTGGGGATGAGTAGTGTGTGTGTGTGTGCTTGCGTGGGTGCCTGCTTGTGTGTGTGTGTGTGTGTGTTGGCTATTCCTGTCATTCAGACTCTCCACTAACTCTGCCAACTGCCTCAGTGAGACAGACAGTTAAAGTCGGCCAGACCTAACACTATATGTGGGTCTCCGGTCTCTGCCGAAAGAGACTCCAGCAGAAGAGACAAACAAACAAAACAATTTACAGTTAGATCTTTAGGCCAATTCCTACTGTGGAAGAAACGGAGGTCACCAGACATCAGGCCACGTAGCTCTAGGCTTAGCGAAGAGAATTACCAGAACTACACGGGGCAGCTGAGACTTTGGAACAAGTCCTGACTTGTTCTAAATTCTTTGCATAACACCAGAAGAATATCTACTGTGATAAATTATTTAATTCATGGTCCTACACTCAGAGGCGGAGGCTGATTAGGAGAAGATAAGGCCTCATTATTATACTGTGATTAAAACGATAGCAGCCTCAGGTAGCAATGTGAACAGCCTTCATGAGTGTAGCCTTGTAGGCCTACTTTCTTCCTCAGATCTAGGTACGCTGTTCAGAAAGGATTTGTAATAGAGCTGGGCATCTCATTATGGTAATAGGAATTGGCTTAAAGAGGTAGGGTGTTTTAGGGTGCTACTGATAAAGCAAAGAACACCTTGATTAGTTCCACTATTACCAACAGCCAGAAGCCTCTTTGAAATTGTTTTGAATTAATTAAAATACAGCTACAGTGCTGAAAGCCAAAATCTAAAGGTAGAATTGCTTGGCTTTGTTACACAATAGATATGCCAAGAATTGCCATATTATCTATTTTTTTAACTAGGCAAGTTAGTTAAGGTTTTTATCTTATTTACAATGACGCCTGATAAATTACTATCAATTCAGAATCAATTTAGCGTCAAAATTATGCTTAGTCAAAGCTTATCTGGGAGGAATGTTATGCCATTCTGTGCAGATCTACAGAGCTCAATTGCTGCTAGTACTGCTTTCCCTCCTGAACCATATGAGGGAACATATTTCACAGTAACGTATGGTGGTGGTACCCCTACAGTAACTCTGTGGCCTATTATACAGTCCAATTCATTGCTGGCCTCTCTCTACTACACTCCAATCATGTTGGACACACACACACACACACACACACATATTTTAGAGCTGAGCAATTGGACGGGAGGAAATGGCCATGTAGCCTTTTGAAAGGGTGTGGCAGTTGGCATCACTTTAGTCTCTATAATAAGTCCACGAGCTCTGCTAGAAGACAGATTTATCTGGATTTATGAAGCAACTCCTTGCTTTAATGTTATTTTAATGGCCTGGTCCGGTATCGTAGCATGCAGAGAGTGAGAGAGCACCACCCTTTCAAAAAAGACAAGTGAAATGTGTAGTTTCACATGTGAAAAGCCCTTTTTCAAAAGTGAAATGGCTTAAATTTCACATGTGAAATCACATTTTCACATGTATTAAATTTAGAGTTCACGTGTTAACACCACCTTTTCTCATGTGGGAGGATAACATGTTTTCACCTCACTTGTGAATTGCAGTTTCACATATGAAAATGAACATGTGAAAATCACATTTGCAGTTTCACATGTGCAAATCTCACTTTCACATTTGACATTACAAGTTCAGATGTGGGGGTGAAATAGTGTTATTCTCCTCACATGTGACAAGCTGCTGTTAACATCTTGCAGTAGCAATGTTTCCACATGTGGAATTGCAAATTCTGTAATGCCATTCTGTCAAAAGGCTACTTAGCCTACATGAGTATAATAATTAAAGTGCGTTAAAAATACTGATTTATTAATTATTGTAGTGCTCCATGGTGATACAGTGCATTCAGAAATTATTCAGACCCCTTGACTTTTTCCACATTTTGTTACGTTACAGCCTTATTCTAAAATGGATTAAATAGTTTTTTCCCTCATCAATTTACACACAATACCCCGTAATGACAAAGCAAAAACTATTTAGATAGTTTTTCATTTCACATTTACATAAGTATTCAGACCCTTTTCTCAGTACTTTGTTCCAGCACCTTTGGCAGCGATTACAGCCTCGCGTCTTCTTGGGTATGACGTTACAAGCGTGCCACACCTGTATTTGGAGAGTTTCTCCCATTCTTCTCTGCAAATCCTCTCAAGATCTGTCAGGTTGGATGGGGAGCGTCACTGCACAGCTATTTTCATGTCTCTCCAGAGATGTTAGATCGGGTTCAAGTCCGGGGTCTGGCTGGGCCAATCAAAGACATTCAGAGACTTGTCCTGAAGCCACTCCTGCGTTGTCTTGGCTGTGTGCTTAGGGTCGTTGACCTGTTGGAAGGTGAACCTTCACCCCAGTCTGAGGTCCAGAGCTCTCTGGAGCAGGTTTCCATCAAGGATCTCTCTGCACTTTGCTCCATTCATCTTTCCCTCAATCCTGACTATTCTCTGAGTCCCTGCCACTGAAAAATATCCCCACGGCATGATGCTGCCACCACCATGCCAGGTTTCCTCCAGACGGGATGCTTGGCATTCAGGACAAAGAGTTCAATATTGGTTTCATCCGACCAGAGAATCTTGTTTCTCATGGACTGAGAGTCCTTTAGGTGCCTTTTGGTAAACTCCAAGCAGGCTGTCATGTGCCTTTTACTGAGGAGTGGCTTCTGGTCACTCTACCATAAAGGCCTGATTGGTGGAGTGCTGCAGAGATGGTTGCCTTTCTTGAAGTTTCTCCCATCTCCACAGAGGAACTCTGGAGCTCTGTCAGAGTGACCATCAAGTTCTTGGTCACCTCCCTGACCAAGGTCCTTCTCCCCTGATTGGCCAGCTCTAGGAAGAGTCTTGGTGGTTCCAAACTTCTTCCATTTAAGAATGATGGCCACTGTGTTCTTGAGGACCTTCAATGCTGCAGAAATGTTTTGTTACCCTTCCCCAGATCTGTTTATCAACACAATCCTATCTCGGAGCTCTACAGACAATTCCTTCAACCTCATGGCTTGTTTTTTTCTCTGACATATTGTCAACTGTGGGACCTTATATAGACAGGTGTGTGCCTTTCCAAATCATGTCCAATCAATTGAATTTACCACAGGTGGAATCCAATCAAGTTGTAGAAACAGCTTAAAGGTGATTAATAGAAACAGGATGCACCTGAGCTCAATTTCCAGTCTTATAGCAAAGGATCTGAATTTTTATGTAAATAAGTTATTTCCGTTTTTTTTTATATACTTTTGCCAACTAAAAACCTGTTTTGGTGTTGTCATTATGGGGTATTGTGTGTAGATTGATGAGATTATTTATTTATTTTTTTAAATACATTTGAGAATAAGGCTGTAACATAACAAAATGTGAAAAAAGTAAAGGGGTCTGAATACTTTCTGAATGCACTGTATATACGTGTTTTCAGTACATAGCGCTACCACTAGGAAAGGCATTCGGAGTGCTTCTGCTGTAGGCGCACGCCTCTTCTTCGACAATGTTCCGTGACCATTGGAGAAGCGCAGTGAAAAGAACAGAGAAGCTTGCTATCTATTTCTATATTTATCCTGTTTCCCATTTTGTGATAATTTTTACATTTTCATATCGAGAAATAACATGTTTAATTAGACTGTGTTCACTTTTCTGGTCCTTTTGATGTATAATTTAATTGTTTTGACCGATTCAAAAACAAGTGAGATTTTCACTCACTTTTATTTGAGTGCATGTACGGTTGAAGTCGGAAGTCATTAAAACTTGTTTTTCAACCACTCCACACATTTCTTGTTTACAAACTATAGTTTCTGCAAGTCGGTTAGGACATCTACTTTGTGCATGACATACGTAATATTTGCAACAATTGTTTACAGACAGATTATTTCACTGTATCACAATTCCAGTGGGTTAGAAGTTTACACACACTAAATTGACTGTGCCTTTAAACAGCTTGAAAATTGACTCCGACTGACTCCGACTTCAACCGTACATGCACTCAAATAAAAGTGAGTGAAAATCTCACTTGTTTTGTGAAAAACTGAGTTTAAATGTATTTGGCTAAGGTGTATGTAAACGTCCGACTTCAACTGCATATGTGTAAATTTGAACCATGATAATGATATGTATTTTAGAAGGTTACTTTTTATGAACTTTGTATCTAATGGTCGCATAATTGCTTACTGCTAGATTGCTTAGTGATAGACAATAGCTAGCCTTCCATTTTTCCCCAGCTATTTTTAGCATCTGTTATTGTTAGCTGTCCATAGTTTTTTAAAAACATTTAATAAACAGACCTAAAAGGGATTATTTTGTATTTGAAAATGTGTGAATGTGTTTGCCACTGGAATGAATGTAAACATATAACTTTCAACAAAAACATGATTTTGAAATAGTGCTGTCAGAGTTAACTTGAGTTAACTTCTTTTAATTTTTGTGCACATTTATTTATTCATTATTAATTGCATAGTCTGAAAGCGTTTGAAATACACTGAAAACATCCAAAATACAAATTGACACAAAAAAGTGTGCTTTATCAATTTACCTTATCTTGCTAACCATTACTTTGGACAAAATCAAGACATACATTTTCTTACAATCCTTTTTATATAAAAACATCTTAAATTACAGCTCACTTTGAGAAATCTCTGAATTTGCAGTTAATCGTGATCAATCACAGCAAATCCTTCAATTAACAAAAAAAAAAATGTCAACGTTTGTCAGCCCTTTTTTACATTGAACAGTCAATAGTCTGAGACCTGGGTTCTAATCCCACTGGTTACAAAAGCAGTGAAATGTTATTGAACCACATGTCTGAGTCATGTGACAAATCCATGTGAGACTTCACAAGTGCCTGAAAACCACATGTCTGACTCATGCAAATTATTTTTTTATATATATATTTTTCACGTGTTATTTGTTCAAATGTCTGTTCATACACACTACCGTTCAAAAGTTTGGGGTAACTTAGAAATGTTCTTGTTTTTGAAAGATGTGCTTGTTTTTGTCCATTAAAATAACATCAAATTGATCCGAAATACAGTGTAGACATTGTTAATATCCTAAATGACTATTGTAGCTGGAAACGGCAGATTTTTTATGGAATATTTTCATAGGCGTACAGAGGCCCATTATCAGCAACCATCACTCCTGTGTTCCAATGGCACGTTGTGTTAGGTAATCCAACTTTTATTGTTTCAAAGGGTTAATTGATCATTAGAAAACCCTTTTGCGATTTATGTTAGCACAGCTGAAAACTGTTGTTCTAGTTAAAGAAGCAATAAAACTGGCCTTCTTTAGACTAGTTGAGTATCTGGAGCATCAGCATTTGTGGGTTGGCCAGAAACAAATAACTTTCTTCTGAAACTTGTCAGTCTATTCTTGTTCTGAGAAATGAAGGCTATTCCAAGATTAGGATGGGCAAAAGAATACAGACACTGAACAGAGGAAGTTTGGAAAAATACTAATCTAAGTTTATAGTGTTCGGATCACAAAGAAGAACATTCATGAGACGCATAAAAAATGAAAAGATGCTGGAGGAGTGCTTGACGCCATCTGTCAAGCATGGTGGAGGCAATGTGAAGGTCTGGGGGTGCTTTGGTAGTGGGCAAATGGGAGATTTGTACAGGGTAAAAGGGATCTTGAAGAAGGAAGGCTATCACTCCAACGCCATGCCATACCCTGTGGATGGTGCTTAAGTGGAGCCAATTTCCTCCTACAACAGGACAATGACCCAAAGCACAGCTCCAAACTATGTAAGAACTATTTAGGGAAGAAGCAGTCAGCTAGTATTCTGTCTATAATGGAGTGGCCAGCACTGTCACCGGATCTCAACCCTATTGAGCTGTTGTGAGAGCAGCTTGACCGTATGGTACGTAATAAGTGCCCATCAAACCAATACAGTTTGTGGGAGGTGCTTCAGGAAGCATGGGGTGAAATCTCTTCAGATTAGCGCAACAAATTGACAACTAGAATGCCAAAGCTCTGCAAGGCTGTAATTTCTGCAAATGGAGGATTCTTTGACGAAAGCAAAGTTTGAAGGTCACAATTATTATTTCAATTAAATTATTTATAACCTTTATGTATTTCCTATTCATTTTGCAACTCATTTCATGTATGTTTTCATGGAAAACAAGGACATTTCTAAGTGACCCCCAAACTTTTGAACGGTAGTGTATGTGTCCGAAAACCTGCTGCTTCTCTCTCTCTCTGTCTCTCCGTCGCTGTCTGTACCGCACATGCTGTCTCAACCTCAAAATGCTCGGCTATGAAAAGCCAACTGACATTTACTCCTAAAGGGGTTGACCTGTTGCACCCTCTGTAACCACTGTGATTATTTCTATGAGTCTGTTCTTCATCTATGAATGTTTCAACATCTTGAAGAACGATCTGTCATAAATGGCCATGTACTCTTATAATCTCCACCTGGCACAGCCAAAAGAGACTGGCCACCCCTCAGAGCCTGGTTCCTCTCTAGGTTTCTTCCTAAGTTCCTGCTTTCTAGGGAGTTTTTCCTAGCAACCATGCTTCTACATCTGGATTACTTGCTCTTTGGGGTTTTAGGTTGAGTTTCTGTATAAGCACTTTGTAACAACTCCTGATGTTAAAAGGGCTTTAGAAATACATTTGATTGATTTATTGATTCACTGCAGAGTCTAAATATGGGATAAATTCTGTCCATCTAGATGAATTCAGACCGGAGAGCAAATTGAAAACATTTGCCTTGATTATAAAACCTACACCTCTGTATCCTGCCAACTTCATTAATTAGGGATGATAATTCTTGAAGGGCATCGGCCAGAGCCAAATCTCCAGACACATAAGATTTAAATATCCTCTTGGGATGGGTAGGTGTACTGTTGACATATACACACACACACACACACACACACACACACACACACACACACACACACACACACACACACACACACACACACACACACACACACACAAAGGAGTATCTGTCCAATTGACCTCTCACTAAGATAACACATTACTCACCGCTGCCACTAGAGAGTCGGTGCCATGGGAGAGCATGCAGCTCCAGCACATGGACAGTGACTAGGCTGGGTGTTTATTCCATCAGTGGGAATTAGAGGACATCAATCAACCTGCCCTTTAGATTTAAGGCTAAATGATGTGTTAAGTGTAGATGTATGGGGACAAACTTTACTATCATTCGGTAACCGATTTAGATCATAAAGTTCTGGACACATGAATGTATTATTCAACACCCAGTTTAATTTTCACATGATGAAGTGCTGAACGTGAATCTATTTAGCTAGATATACCTTCCTCTTAATCTTTATTCAGTTATTTACCATGTAAAACAGAATGTACATCTCCAGTGACACTATAAATATCATGATTTATACGTTTATCGTCTCCAAGGTACCTGCAGGATACCCGGGGGAAGGGTGAAGAGGGCGTAATCCAAGAATCATTCAATTGGCCAGGTGGGTTGCCATGGAGATAGAGGGTGCCAAACCCTGTGACCTCTGGGTAACCAGAGTATAACTGAATCTGGGCTTTATGATTTCCAGCTAAAGTACCTTATAACAACGTTAGGTTGCTCCAACGTTGCCACACTGTTGTGGTCATGACCTTCTCACCACCTATTTGCAATGTTGTGACAATGTTGTGTGTTGTTAGTAGGGTTGGCGTGTAGCACTTCCTAGTACTTTAGCTATTGCTTTCGAAAAGAATAACGCAATGAAGGCAGATGGTTATCTGTGGATTAGGGATTCGATTAGTGGGTCATTGCTCAGATACAGACTAGGAAATGTACCTACTGAACTGACTTCCCTTCAACAGATCAGATTATCTTCCGATCAGTCCTGCCACTGAACATTTTCTCTGATATGAACACTGCAATATTATTATGCGTGATGATATTAACAAGAGCTTTTTTTTCTGTCGGTAGATTAAAAAAGAAGAGATGACTTTTGTCCCAGCTATAAAATATGGATTTGATGTGTTGTCTAATGAGTCAGCACAGCTCATCAAGTCATAGCAGTCCTCTCTGCTGTAAAAGCGGTAGCATTTGGAACGAGAGACATAATTGTGGCTCTTTTTTTATTTAACTAGGCAAGTCAGTTAAGAACAAATTCTTATTTTCAATGACGGCCTAGGAGCAGTGGGTTAACTGCCTTGTTCAGGGGCAGAACGACAGATTTTTACCTTGTCAGCTCGGGGATTCAATCTAGCAACCTTTCAGTTACTGGCACAACGCTCTAACCACTAGGCTACCTGCCACCCCCCGGCTCTAGGCAGACACTTACTGCAGCTCACTCATTGAAGGTTTGCACTCAGTCTAAATGAATTGATGTGGGTTAAATCCAAAAGTGGAAGCCCTATCTCATTATATTGAATATTTTAATCTGTGCATGCGTGTGTTTGTGTATGTGTGTGTGTGCGAATGTGTGTGTGTGTGTGTGTGTGTGTGTGTGTGTGTGTGTGTGTGTGTGTGTGTGTGATGTGTCCATGCCAGAGGGCAAGTCCACTGATTAAATTAGTCAATGCACATGCCCCATCTTGTCCACTTGAGCAAATAAGCTGTTTTTTGTGTGTCCTACGTATGATGAATTCCATGGAGTGAACCCTAATTGATATGGTGACAAATGCTCATAAATGTCATACGATTGACTGTATGACTAATCCGTTTGAAGGCCTAGCTGCCTGCCTTCCTTATCTAATGAAGCAAAGGCATACCGATTGATTGATATGATGCTTGAGTCCCAAATGGCACCTAATAACCTATATAGTAAACTTATATTGACCAGAGCTCTATGAGCCTTGGTCAAAAGTAGTGCACTACTTAAGGAATAGGACTCAGCACACTGTCAAACGGCTCATTTAGTAACGATTTTCTCACTGCTCCATGTTAATTTGATGACTCTACTCTATTGTGTGATGTTTGATGCCTCCAATAAATGCATACGTTCCAAGATGTTATCTTGTTTGTTATGCTGTTAGCGTACCCGAGACGTTGACGTCGATTAAGGCAACCCCCCTGCACCTCTCTGGTTCAGAGGGGTTGGGTTAAACGCGAAAGACACATTCCGATTGAATGCATTCACTTGTGCAACTGCCTAGGTATCCCCCTTTCCCTAGTGTGAGGCTCAGACAGCTATTCCATGTCTTTGACTGATCTCACCTGCAACAGAGCGGCTAACAGCGTTGTTGCCAATTAAAAGTGAATGCACAGGTTGCGTCTGTTTGCTGCTCATTATTAGTTCTCCCAGGTATTACTGTGTTGTAATGAATGTCAAATGACCTCCACCATTGAATGCATAGAGTCTCTGCAGTATGTCAACATGTCCAGTAAGAGGGGGGGGGTGTATTTTTACAGTAAATGTGCGTTAGGTTACATTAATGTGAATGTGTTGTCACCTGCTGAGCTGAACTTATGTCTGAACGGATCGAGCTATTTTACACACAGTTATTTTGACTGTGTGTGTGTGTGTGTGTGTGTGTGTGTGTGTGTGTGTGTGTGTGTGTGTGTGTGTGTGTGTGTGTGTGTGTGTGTGTGTGTGTGTGTGTGTGTGTGTGTGTGTGTGAGATCGTACCATGGATCATTTAGCTAATTGTTTTAGAATTTTGCTACTCCTTTAGGTATCATCAAAAAATATGAAACAATTATTTGATAAAATATTGAATTTTGTCTTTACTACTATAGCCCATAGAAACATATTGAGTAACACATTCATAAATGGCAAAAAAAGACAGTCAAAACATTTATCATAACGAGTAAGGTTTTGAAGTGTCCGTCCTACATCTCCGGAAATATTTTTGTTTAAAAAAAAACTTTTTAACTCCTTATTTTTGTTGGCACAAAACTACCTCAAAACGTCCATTCCTTTGTATGGGTTACCTTCAGACGAGTCCAATGGGGCTTGTAGGGGACGTAGAGCAAAATGGACCATCGTTTTCATGAGAATCTCATCTTTTCACAGAGTGGTCATATTATACTGAACAAAAATATAAACGCAAAATGAGCTGAAATAAAAGATCTCAGAAATGTTCCATATGTACAAAAAGCTTATTTCTCTCCAATGTTGTACACAAATTTGTTTACATCCCTATTAGTGAGCATTTCTCATTTGCCAAGATAATCCATCAACCTGACAGGTGTTGCATAACAAGAAGACGATTAAACATGATCATTACACAGGTGCACCTTGTGCTAGGGATTGTGCTGGGGACAATAAAATGCCACTCTAAAATGTGCTGTTTTTTTTTACACTACACAATGCCACAGATGTCTCAAGTTTTGAGTGAGCATGCAATTGGTATGCTGACTGCAGGAATGTCCACCGGAGCTGTTGCCAGAGAACTGAAAGTTAATTTCTCGACCAGAAACCGCCTCTAACGTCGTTTTAGAGAATTTGGCAGTACTTCCAACCTGCCTCACACACGCAGACCAAGTGTATTGAGATGCAGCCCATGCAAAACACCAGATATTGCTAGCTTAAACTGACAGATTTTGATGGGGAGTTATTATGCATTTATGATTCCCCTCAACAACATGTTCTTATGAAAATGTAGGAGACAGACAGATGTGGGAAGCAGTGTAGTCTATCTGGGCAGTATAAGCTGTAAATACATGTACTCAACTCATGGCAGTTGTTATATCAAATGTTCTCATGATGCTAGTCATCTTTTGATTATCGTATCCACAAGCTGTATGTTTGATAGCAAAACAGCAATAGCTCTTGTACAAAGAGGATACAGTGTCAGGGCAGATTAGTTGAGCAGACCAACACTGCTGTTCCATGGTGTTGGTCAATTAGTGTTTGGGTATCTATCTAGTACCATGGGAACCAGAAGAGCATGGATTGGACTTCAAAGGAGATTTTCTCTTGGCTCACTCCACAGCCAGCCCAGAGAGCTGCCATCCCACTCAGTGTGTGTTACAATAGACTCATATGATAGATTGGTGTTCATCTAGTCCAGTAACAGTAGAATCCTATGAGTAGGCATTTCTATTAGATTGTACAAGTGATATTGCTGTTTTGCTGTTTTGCTTTCAAACCTTCAGCATGTGGATATGACCATCAAAAGATGACTAGCGTCATGCCAGTGGCGATTTTAGCATGTAAATCTTGGTGGGTCAAAAAAAAATCATACATGTGGGATGCATGCCAGCAAAGCCACTACTCAACACAACACTAAACAATACATGAATGGCACTATAACTGTGACAAACGGTGCCCACAAACTGTTAGGGCCCCAATAGCAGTCCAAACACCTCACCAGTGCTACACCTGGCTTTCAGCGGAGCCTTGCCTGGCAGCAAAACAGTTCATTCAGCAAAATTTACTGCCTTTTGAAAAAACAGCTGATTTGGCTGACTTGTTTAAACAAATGTGGTTTCTTCTGACAATTGAGATGTACAAACTATGGCATAAGGGGACGACAAGCGGATAAGAGGCAATCCGTAATTTCGATGAAGACATTAATGAGCGAGCAACGACGGACGTAGTCAATATAACTATTTGTTCAGCACTTTTGAAATGGACAGAATGGACAGAATTCAGAACATGGTCCGTTTTTACAGTGTACTCCCTGTACAACAAGTCAGAACCCTAGGATAAATAAAGGGGGCATATAAACAGACAATGAAAGCTCTTACAATATTCAATGATTGTATTTCTCTAAAACAGGTTGTAGGCTACATGTGCACCACCAAGTTAGAACAGTAGGCGAAATTAAGAGGTGAAAATAGACCAAATGATTAGGGTGAGGCACATTGAACGCCGTTCGGGTATTTGCGTGTCAAAAAGATACGTCATATGACACTATTTGACGAGTTAAATAAGCTTTTAATTTGACACGTAAATTACACAATTCTATTATAGAATGTTGTGTGTGCTGAATTTTCACGTGCAAGCCAAGTGCCACCACTACTACCGGTAGCACTGTCAAAGCTGTACAAAGAAAGTTGGCAAACAAGCACACACCGGCCATGAACGATGTGTTTACAATACCGCGTTGGTGAAAATGGACTAAATTACTAGGGTGAGGCACATGGGCTACTAACAGCTTACTACACAACATACACTTAGTATTACGTTCTTAGCTACAGTATACATATCTCCCTTGTGTATTACATAATTTATGCAGCAACATACAAGACATTTTTGGACTCACCTGATGAAGGTGGCGCGGCGGTCCTTTATGGGCACATTTTGTCATCAAACTTTGTCAAAGTCTGACATTCTCTGGATTTATGGTGGGAACTTGGAAAAAAAAAACAGCCACCATTGAATAGCAGGCTAACGTTAGTGGTTGCTTTGCAGTGCTTGCAGTTAGCCACTGATTCCTTCCAAACCACTCATTGTTGCATTTGCGATTTCCAACTTGTTGTGTAATCTTTATGTCCAATGGCCGATGAGCACCGACACGTTTTATCTATAATTTCTCTTCGTTATTTATCTTCATATGACAAGGATTAGAAAGGATTTTCCAGTAGTATGTTGACTTGATTCATGATGATGACTGCTAGCTAAGACTTTGAAAGTAAGATGTTGACATGATCAGATCTTGCTCCGGGAAGAGCGGGGGCTGATGACACATGGAACGCTTGAAGGGCGAGAGCCCAGTGGCTGAGCAGGGAAGGGTGTATCCGGCGTACTCCACCCACGTGAGTTGCTGGCTCCAGGTGGTGGGGTTGGCCAAGACGAGGCACCGAAGAGTTGTCTCCAGGTCCTGATTGGCACGCTCCGACTGGCCATTGGATTGGGGATGAAACCCGGAGGACAGGCTGGCCGACGACCCAATGTGTGCAGAACGCCTTCCAGAACCGTGACGAGAACTGAGGACCAAGGTATGAAACCATGTCCACCGGAAGTCCATGGATCCGGAAGACATGCTGCACCATAAGCTGGTCTCCTTGGCTGAAGGTAGCTTTGGAAGGGGAATGAAATTGCCGGCTTTAGAAAATCTGTCCACCACCGTGAGGATAGTGGTGTTGCCATCAGACAGATGGAGACCAGTTACGAAGTCCAGGGATATATGTGACAAGGGACAGTGAGGGACAGGAAGATGTTGAAGGAGGCCAGCCGGAGCTTGCTGAAGAGTCTTGTTCTGAGCACAGACAGTGCAGGCGGCGACAAACGGGGAGACGTCCGGGAACCATGGTGGGCCACCAAAAGCATTGTTGCACAAAGGCCAGAGTCCGACGGAGCCAGGGTGGCAGGCAAGCTTGGAGGAATGAGCCCATTGACGAGAGCGGGCAGTATCTGGGACAAATATCCGGTTAGCTGGGCCCCCTCCCTGGCAAATTCTAAGAAACATTGCAGCTGCACTCTGGATGTGGGTTTTGGCCAATCCACCACCGCTCTCACCTTTCCCGGATCCATCTGCACATTCCCAGCAGCGATGATGTATCCAAGTAAGGAGATGGTGGAGCGATGGAACTCACATTTTTTGGCTTTGACAAACAGCTGGTTCTCCAGGAGACAATGGAGGACTTGTCGGACATGGAGAACGTGTTCTTGACCCGAGCTCAAAAAGACGAGGATGTCTGGTTCAACATATCCCGGAGAGCGTCGTTAACCTGGGCCTGGAACACAGCAGGAGCATTGGTCAAACCGAATGGCATCACCAGGTATGCATAGTGTCCGCTAGCAGTGTTGAAGGCTGTCTTCCACTCATCACCTTCCTGTATCCATACCAGGTGGTAGGCGTTCCGCAGGTCTAACTTAGAGAAGATAGTGGCCCCCTGGAGCGGCTCGAAAGCCGAGGCGATGAGTGGTAGCGGGTAGCGGTTCTTAACCGTGATGTCATTGAGGCCCCGGTAGATGATGCATGGGTGCAGAGTTTTGTCCTTCTCCTCCACAAAGAAGAACCCTGCGCCGGCGGGGGAGGCAGAAGGACGGATACCCCCTGCAGCCAGAGAGTCCTCGATGTATGTCCTCAAAGCCTTGGTCTCCGGACCCGAAAGTGAATAGAGGCATCCCCGGGGTGATGTAGTGCCTGGGAGCAGGTCAATCCCATAGTCATAGGGTCGATGCGGAGGAAGCCAAGTGGCCTGGGCCTTGCTGAAAACCTCCCGGAGATCCTGGTACTCCGCGGGAATGGTGGAGAGGTTCAAGGCTTCTTCCCGAGCCCGCAGGAAGACATCCCGGGGCAGGCTGCGCCGACTTCAGGCAATGGGTCTGGCAGAATAGGCTACAGCCCACAATAGTACCAGCAGTCCAGTTGATAAGGAGATTGTGGCACTGGAGCCAAGAAAACCCCCAATAGCACAGGAACCTGATGAGACTTGATGAATAGAAACAGTATAGACTCACTGTGGTTCCAGGACACACACAGGTGGATAGGAGTAGTATTGTGACTGTAACAGCGAAGGGGATCCAAATAATAAACACATCACTTGGTCCTGTTCTCCTCTGCTTTTTATAAAGTTGTTTGGCATAATTTATCCTGATATCTAAGCTCTCTTGTCTGCTATCTGTGTATTTGTTTCCCAGTGAGTAGCCTACCCCAACGTTGTTTACAACTCTTTCCAGAAGACAACAACCAAAAACTTGACACCCTCGAACAAAGTGCCAGATAAGGTAATGAATGTACAACCAAGTAGAGTCTGAGTCAGTGCTGCTCACATTCCAGGAAGCTGAAGTTAGGTGACTTGGACGTAACTTCTGTTAGCTGGAGGAAGGCCTAAACCTCACAGCCAGTTATGGTAGGCTGTGCTTACAGACATACTCCAGGACTTTGGCGAGTACTAAGTATTTTTTAAACCTCCCTCTTTGGGCTGGATGTTTCAATGTGTGGTTCATACATTCACAATCTGTTGGCAGAGTTACTGTTTAACCTCAATTAGCCACGAAATCCCTAGTTTGAAAGCAATGTTATCTTCTACTTGCACACAATCCCGGATCCGGGAGCACCCCCATCAGTAAAAAAGCTGACTAGCATAGCCTAGCATAGCGTCACAAGTAAATACTAGCATCTAAATACCATTAAATCACAAGTCCAAGACACCAGATGAAAGATACACATCTTGTGAATCCAGCCATCATTTCTGATTTTAAAATGTTTTACAGGGAAGACACAATATGTATTTATATTAGCTAACCACGATAGCAAAAGAACAACTTTTTTCCCCACCATTTTTTATTCATATAAATAGTCACTAACCAAGAAACAACTTCATCAGATGACAGTCTGATAACATATTTATTGTATAGCATATGTTTTGTTAGAAAAATTTGCATATTTCAGGTATAAATCATAGTTTTACATTGCAGCCACCATCACAACTCTCACCAAAGCAACTAGAATAACTACAGAGACCAACGTGAATGACCATGTGAAAATATTGTACAATCCAGGTGTTCAAAGCTCTTACAGACTTAATCGCTGCCAAAGGTGGCTCTTACATGTATTGACTCAGGGGTGTGAATACTTATGTAAATAAAAACATGTTTTCTATTTGACATTTTTTGGTATTGTGATTTAATCCATTTTAAATTCAGGCTGCAACACAACAACATGTGGAATAAGCCAAGGTGTATGATTACTTTCTGAAGGCACTGTATGTGAGTGAAGTAATAGGCAATTTTCAGGGGACAGCTTTTTGCTTGTGAGCACGACTTTCAGAACTACTGGCTAAATGGCATACAAAACTGAAATCGATAGGGATTATCAACCACCAAAACCACACAATATTCCAGAGAGAAAATGATATTAGTCTTTCGCCCTGTCTCTCGCTCACTCTCTCTTCTCTCTTGTAGCCTCGTAGGAACAATGAGTTATTATGAAGTTGTTACACAAAAATATTTACACAGCAATAACGATATTAGGATCAATGATGACATTGCGCATACTATTGTAACATATTTATAGCTCTAATCAGCATCATTACAGATTCAGAGACTATACGATTAAATGATGATTCATTCGTTTAGCCTCCGTTTCCAGTCTCCTCCCCCTTGATGACGTCGGCAATCTCCAAGCCCCAGTTTGAGCAGAGCACTTTACAGAACGAGCACTCATGTAAGTGAGCTGTAAAAGAGCAACGTCCGAAGCCCGTTCCGAAGTTTCGGTTACGTTTTGGGACGTAGTCAACATTTTGATTAGGTTTTCAACATTTTGATTAGGTGTTCACAAGCCCTTGTAAGGTATGTCAAGCTTCTAAACTATTTTGCGTTTCGTTAAACGAGAGAGATGCCAAGATACAGTAGGGTCTATGTATGATAATCCATTAATTGATGAAGCACACAATTCATCGTATTGGGTTTCCAATACTTTCTGAAGTCATGCCTTACTTGTCGTATCCATTACATGATGTGTAAATGGTTGTATTCATGTGCAATTAATTTAGAAGTATTTACCATACTGCTGAATAGCATTTTATGAAACTGTTGTTTGAATATCGCAAATAGTCTTAACTGACACCTCATACTTCACCGTTGACCATGTGTAGCTTCTACCGCAAGAGCTCATGCTGTGAAACAATATGGGGCTCCCTGTAATGTTTGGAGTGTTACCAAATAATACATTTTCATCAGCAGCATCATCGCAACATCACCTTCATAATATCACTACTATAACATAGTATACAAATATATACCATCACCATCATCATACTCATCTTTCTCTTGTTACATGTTCTCCTCTTCCTCCATTCTTTATTAGCAGAACATGTATCATGTTTGTTGTAATAATGAAGGGATATGCTCCGAAATAACACTCATTCAATTCAAGGAGAAATAGAAAGTAATGAATGATGAGATATTCCATCTTATAACATTCATTAACCCTTTACTGCAGTGGGCTAAATCAGGGTCACAGAGTGATTCTCGGTAGTCTTGAACACATCTACTTTGAAACAGAAGTGTACACCTCACACACATGGTTATGGGCTTTAAAAAAAGAAGACACCTGTACCATGTCAGATATATAGTTGAAAGGTGTTGAATTTTGATTTTGCATCCCAATATTACACTTTATATACATCACAGAAGACTGGAATATAACAAAACCGTTTGACATAGAAATGCCAGATTTCAGGCTGTTATTATTATTATTTTTTTAATTAATTATGAAAATTATTTATAACGTTTCCCCCCTTGTGCCACTGGTCATTTGACTGCAGGAAAGGGCTACGCTAATTGGAGTCATTTAATACCGTTTTTTATTTGTTTGACAGAAAATGGTTTTGAAGCCAGGCCATTTGTCTTCAGTATTATTTTGGTAATTACATATTCATAGTGTGTGCGTTTGTGTGTGTGTTATTGTATGTTATTGTGTGTGTGTGTGTGTGTGTTTTGTGTGTGTGGCAGCAGAACAGCATTGTTGTTGGTCTTGGGAGACCCTTATTGCCTTTCTCCCAGACTGCATTAGAAGTGGATCAGGGCTTGGGACTGAGACGGGGACGTGGGTAGCTGCCTGCCTGGGTAGTGAGAGGATTTTAGGCTTATCAGATGACCTTATTCACAAGGGACGCATCCCAAATAGCACCCTATTCCCTATATAGTGCACTACTTTTGACTGTGCACTTCATTGGGAATAGGGTGCCATTAGGGATCCAACCAAAGGCTCAGGAGGTGTTGGAGAACATGCAGCGCTCGCTCCCATTTGACATGCCCGTCACGCTTACCCTTTACTGCTGTCACTCAACATTGTGGGCCTTTGACTCAAATGAATGTATCAGACTGTCATCTGCCGGTCCTTCCCAAGCATAGTTATTATTACATGAAAATGAAATATCTTGCACCCCATTATGTCAAAGCGATTCAAAATCTTTGTTGAGAAACCTGTGACGGGTGCAAAAATAAATTATCACAATAAACGTAGTAACTGCACCTTTCTTGACTCTCATGACTTTATTAAAGGCAGTTGAATGCTACAGTGTGCAGCTTAGCTCTGCCGTCTTGCTCTGTGACATCAGACACCATTTCATTTCCTGGTTGAGATGATTTAAGCCAGAGGGTTGGGGGATTCAGCAGGAATGTGAGCTGAGAGGTACTCTACTGTAGGAGACCGGAGACCTGCCTGTTGGTCTGTTTCCCATCAGAGAATCAAATCAAATCAAGTTTATTTTATATAGCCCTTCGTACATCAGCTAATATCTCGAAGTGCTGTACAGAAACCCAGCCTAAAACCCCAAACAGCAAGCAATGCAGGTGTAGAAGCACGGTGGCTAGAAAAAACTCCCTAGAAAGGCCAAAACCTAGGAAGAAACCTAGAGAGGAACCAGGCTATGAGGGGTGGCCAGTCCTCTTCTGGCTGTGCCGGGTGGAGATTATAACAGAACATGACCAAGATGTTCAAAATGTTCATAAGTGACAAGCATGGTCAAATAATAATCAGGAATAAATGTCAGTTGGCTTTTCATAGCCGATCATTAAGAGTTGAAGCATTTCCTCTCGTCTTGTCCTCATCTCTTCTTCTCTTCTTCACTGCATCTCTTACTTCCTGTTTTCTTCTCTTCTTCTTCTTAATTAATGGGGGGAGAAAGAGGAATAAGAGGGTTTTGGTTTCAGAAGTAATAAGACAGAAAAAGCTTAATATCGTTTTTCTCGCAAGTCTATTTGTTTGGTTACCAAAACAACGACTATAGCTATCTAGTAAACTTGCTAGCTATTTCAGTGGATGTTGAGTACATTTGTACCCACAGATGAACACATTTTTAGCGTTGTCTGGAATATAATGCAACTTCCAAGCGCGTCGTGGAAAACACCTTCCACGTTGGTTATTATTTTCCATAGAACTCGTAGCCCCTCGTTGATTTACGTATAGTATGTATGTAAACAGAAACTGTCAGAGCACTTGAGCAGGATATAAACTCTATTGAGCTAAAACTGCTCACTCAGAATGACCCGGGTCTGGACAGAACTTTTCAGAACAAAATACATACACTGGGGTTATTCCTGTATGAGAGGGTGAAAGGTGCCTTGGTCAGGTCTCGTTTTGCTACTCTCAGGGACATGGTATGACAATATATCCTAGCCCGTAACAATAAATACATTGGAACAGTCAGTAGGGAGTTTGACCTCCCAATATAGGTGATTTTAACATTCAAATGATCTTCCTCCTCTCCTCTTCTTCACTTTTTCACCTGCCTTCTCAGAGCTTTAAAGAGCAAACAGTGTCGTAGTCTTCAATACCCTCAATCCAGCCTCCCCATTAAAGGCTGCAAGTAGCCTAGCGGTTAGAGCGTTTGGCTGGTAACCGAAAGGTAGCTAGTTTGAATGCCCAAGGTGAAACATCTGTTGATGTTCCCTTGAGCAATGCACTTAATCCTAATTGTTTCAGGGGCTGTTGATAATGGCTGACCCTGGCTGTGACCCCACTCTCAGGGGGAGTTGAGAGATGCAAAAAATAAAATGTTGCATGTGTATAATACATACTTGTACATGTGTGAAACAGGACCAAGATATATTTGTATTATTAGGGCTGGGAGAGGCTTGGGACCTCACAATATGATATTAACAGAATACTTTGGTGCCGACAAGATATGTATTGTAACGTCCTGACCAGAGTTCTTATGTGTTGTGCTTGTTTTAGTGTTGGTCAGGACGTGAGCTGGGTGGGCATTCTATGTTGTGTGTCTAGTTTGTCTGTTTCTGTGTTCAGCCTAATATGGTTCTCAATCAGAGGCAGCTGTCAATCGTTGTCCCTGATTGAGAATCATATATAGGTGGCTTGTTTTGTGTTGGGGATTTGTGGGTGGTTGTTTTCTGTGTCAGTGTTTGTGCCACACAGGACTGTGACGGTTAGTTTGTTTTGTTATTTTGTATATTTGTTTACATGTTATTAAATCATGGAAACTTACCACGCTGTACATTGGTCCTCCGATCCTTCTCGCCTCTCCTCGTCCGATGAGTAGGACGAAATAGACTGCCGTTACATGTATTGTGATTCTATATGAATCGTGATTCTATATGAATTGTGATTCTATATGTATTGTGATTCTATATGAATTGTGATTCTATATGTATTGTGATTCTATATGAATTGTGATTCTATATGAATTGTGATTCTATATGTATTGTGATTCTATATGTATTGCGATTCTATATGTATTGCGATTCTATATGTATTGCGATTCTATATGTATTGCGATTCTATATGTATTGTGATTCTTATATGTATTGCGATTCTATATGAATTGTGATTTGATACTATGATTTTATTGCGACTCGATGTTCCAAACATATGTCTGTTGCAGAGGGAGAGAGAGCCATGAGAAAACAACTTTTGATCTGTCATGACAATAAAAGTGCTGAAAACAAAATGTTCTTCCTGTTTAAAAAGAAGATGGAGAACGAGCTATGAATAAAATCTTTTTTTGGGTGCAGGACAGGTACAGCCAACGAGCGCAAAAATTGTATTGCGATATTGTCCAAACAATACCATACGATATAAATAATATCCCGATATGTAACTGCATAGATTTTTTTCCCCCATCCCTAATTATTATTTACCAAGCTATAGCACAATAACCTCTTAATACACATCTACATGATTTTCAATGTTTGGTCCACAGAGTAAAAGATAATGGAGGGAGAGGTTTGGGAGGGGCACAAACAGCTATTCATTCATTACTATTACCTATTACTGTCTCATTGTAGTTTCCTTGGAGTCTTGTCTCCCTTCTCTGCTAGTTTGTCCGGTGCAGTACAGTATAATGATGAGGTTTCCGTCTCTGTCATGCTGGCTGGGTCACTCACCAGTCAACCTCTCTTTAACCCTGCTCCTCTTCAGTGGCAGGCATCATATTGACGAGGCCTGGCTGCGCCAGAGGACTGACTTCAAATATGGAGGAACAAGAGCAATGAGAGTGTGTGATCAATCACAATGTGGAACATTTGCACACACACAAAGCATACGCATACACGCAAGCACACACACACACACACACATTGCGGTTCAAATCAATTTTAGAAGTCACATACCCGATAGGAGAATATTGGGCTGGCAACCATACACATCTCAAAATATCGGAACAAAAGTGCCTCTGAAATCGGTTTTGTTCATCTGGTGGTTTTGGTAATGCTGGAAGCCTTTTTCCCTCAAGGGGTGTAGAGCTAGCTAAGCTAAGGCTGAAAAATAACAATGTCATCATTTTCCAACTTTCCATTTCATAATTAATGGTTGCGCTCAACACAACATACCTCGCTTACTAATCGTTTTGATAAAACACCTAGCACCTATGTTATGAGGAGAGACATCAAATGCAGAGTTAGGGAAGAATTTATTTATATTTATCTAGTGTATTCTCGTGAGATATAAGCCTTAGATAATACAGCCTGCATACACACACATATGCTACACTCTTTCTCTCTCTCTCACTCTTGCTCTCTTGCTCCTTTTCTCACTCTCTCTTGCTCATTTTCTCACTCTCTCTTGCTCATTCTCTCACTCTCTCTTGCTCATTTTCTCACTCTCTCTTGCTCATTTTCTCACTCTCTCTTGCTCATTCTCTCGCTCTCTCTTGCTCATTCTGTCGCTAACTCTTGCTCGCTCTCTTGCTCTTTCTCACTCTCTCTCACTCTCTTGCTCGTTCTCTCTCTCGCTCTCTTGCTCGTTCTCTCGCTCTCTTTCTCATTCTCTCGCTATCTCTTGCTCTCTCTTGCTCGTTCTCTCGTTATCTCGCTCACTCTTGCTCTCTCTCGCTCTTGCTCATTCTCTCTCTCTCTCTTTCTCTCTTGCTCGTTCTCTCACTCTCTCTTGCTCGTTCCCTCACTCTCTCTCTCTTGCTCGTTCTCTCGCTCTCTTGCTCTCTCTCTTGCTTGTTCTCTCGCTCTCTCTTGCTCTCTTGCTCTTTCTCTCGCTCTCTTGCTCGTTCTCTTTTTCTCTTGCTTGCTCTCTTGCTCGTTCTCTCGCTCGCTCTCACTCTTGCTCGTTCTCTCGCTCTCTTGCTCGTTCTCTCACTCACTCTTGCTCTCTCTCGCTCTTGCTCGTTCTCTCGCTCTCCCTTTCTCTCTTGCTCGTTCTCTCACTCTCTTGCTCGTTCTCTCACTCTCTCGCTCTTGCTCGTTCTCTCGCTCTCTTGCTCTCTCTCTTGCTTGTTCTCTCGCTCACTCTTGCTCTCTTGCTCTTTCTCTCGCTCTCTTGCTCGTTCTCTTTTTTCTTGCTTGCTCTCTTGCTCGTTCTCTCGCTCGCTCTCACTCTCTCTTGCTCGTTCTCTGGCTCTCTTGCTCGTTCTCATGCTCTCCCTTGCTCGTTCTTTTGCTCTCTGTTGCTCGTTATCTCGCTCTCTTGCTCATTCTCTCGCTCTCTTGCTCGCTCTCTCTCTCTTGCTCGCTCTCTCTCTCTTGCTCGCTCTCTTACTCATTCTCTCTCGTTCTCTTTTTCGCTCTCGCGCTCTTGCTCATTCTCTCTCTCTTGCTCATTCTCTCGCTCTCTTGCTCATTCTCTAGCTCGTTCTCTCGCTCATTCTCTCACTCTCATGCTAGTTCTCACTCATTCTTGCTCTCTTTTGCTCATTCTCTTGCTCTTTTGCTCACTCTTGCTCTCTCTTGCTCGTTCTCTCACTCTCTCTTGCTCTCTCTTGCTCCCTTGCTCGTTCTCTCGCACTCTCGCTTTCTCTTGCTCGTTCTCTCTCTCTCTCTTGCTCTCGTTCTCTTGCTCATTTTCTCGCTCTTGCTCATTCTCTCTCTCTTGCTCGCTCTCTTGCTCATTCTCTCTCTCTCTTTCTCGCTCTCTTGCTCTTGCTCATTCTCTTTCCCTCTTTCTTGCTCGCTTGCTCTCTCTCTTGGTCATTCTCTCTCTCCTGCTCGCTCTCTTGCTCTCTCTCTCTTGCTCATTCTCTCGCTCTTGCTTGCTCGCTCTCATGCTCTCGCTCTCTTTCTTCCTCATCCTCTCGCTTTCTTGCTCTTGCTCATTCTCTCTCGCTCTCTTGCTCATTCTCTCTCTCTCTCTCACTCTCTTGCTCACTCTCTCTCTTGCTCACTCTCTTGCTCATTCTCCCTCTTGCTCATTCTCCCTCTTGCTCATTCTCCCTCTTGCTCATTCTCTCTCTTGCTCTATCTCTCTTGCTCTCGCTCTCTTGCTCTCACTCTCTTGCTCTCGCTCTCTTGCTCGTTTTCTTGCTCGCTCTCGCTCGTTCTTTTGCTCTCTCTTGCTCGTTATCTCGCTCTCTTGCTCATTCTCTCGTTCTCTTCCTCTTTCTCACTCTTGCTCTTTCTCGCTCTCTTGCTCTTTCTCGCTCTCTTGCTCATTCTCGCGTCTTGCTCATTCTTTCTCGCTCTCTTGCTCATTCTCTTGCTCATTCTCTTGCTCGTTCTCTCTCTCTCTCTTGCTCGTTCTCTCGCTCTCTTGCTCATTCTCTCGCTTGTTCTCTCGCTCTCTTGCTAGTTCTCACTCACTCTTGCTCTCTCTTTTGCTCATTCTCTTGCTCTTTTGCTCTTTCTCTCGCTCTCTCTTGCTCTCACGCTTGCTCAATCTCTCGCTCTCTTGCTCGTTCTCTCACACTCTCTTGCTCTCTCTTGCTCGTTCTCTCGCTCTCTCTTGCTCGTTCTCTCGCTCTCTCTCTTGCTTGTTCTCTCGCTCTCTCGCTTTCTTTTGCTCTCTCTTGCTCGTTCTCTCTTGCTCTCTTGCTCATTCTCTCACTCTCTCTCTCGTTCTCTCTCTCTCTTGCTCACTCTCTTGCTCTCGTTCTCTTGCTCATTCTCTCTCTCTTGCTCGTGCTCTTGCTCATTCTCTCTCTCTCTTGCTCGCTCTCATGCTCACGCTCTCTTGCTCATTCTCTCTCTCTTTCTCGCTCTCTTGCTCTCCCTCCCTTGCTCATTTTCTTTCCCTTCTTTCTCGCTCTCTTGCTCATTCTCTCTCTCTCTCTTGCTCGCTCTCTTGCTCTCGCTCTCTTGCTCGTTCTCTCTTGCTCGTTCTCTTGCTCTTTTGCTCGTTTTCTCGCTTTCACTCGCTCTCTCTTGCACATTCTCTCTCTCTTGCTCGTTCTCTCACTCTCTGATGCTCGTTCTCTTGCTCGTTCTTTCGCCCTCTTGCTCGTTCTCTCGCTCTCTTGCTCTCTCTTTTGCTTGTTCTCTCGCTCTCTTGCTTGCTCTCTCCCTCTCTCTTGTTCTCTCGCTCTCTTGCTCGTTCTCTTTTTCTCTTGCTCGCTCTCTTGCTCGTTCTCTCGCTCGCTCTCAGTCTCTCTCGCTCTATCGCTCTCTTGCTCATTCTCTCGCTCTCGCTTGCTCGCTCTCATGCTCTCGCTCTCTCTTTCTTCCTCATCCTCTTGCTTTCTTGCTCTTGCTCTCTTGCTCGTTCTCTCGCTCTCTCTTGCTGTCTTACTCATTCTCTCTTGCTCGTTCTCGCTCTTTTGCTCTCGCTCTCTTGCTCATTTTCTTTCCCTCTTTCTCGCTCTCTTGCTCTCTCTCTCTTGCTCATTCTCTCTCTCTCTTGCTCGCTCTCTAGCTCTCTCTCTCTTGCTCATTCTCTATCTCTTGCTCGCTCTCTTGCTCTCGCTCTCTTGCTCATTCTCTCGCTCTCGCTTGCTCGCTCTCATGCTCTCGCTCTCTCTTTCTTCCTCATCCTCCTGCTTTCTTGCTCTTGCTCTCTTGCTCATTCTCTCTCTCTTGCACATTCTCTTGCTCTCTTCCTCATTCTCTCGCTTTCTTGCTCTTGCTCTCTTGCTCTTTCTCTCACTCTCTCTTGCTCACTCTCTCTCTTACTCATTCTCTCGCCCTCTCTCTTGTTCATTCTCTCGCTCTCTTGCTCTCGCTCTCTTCCTCATTCTCTCGCTTTCTTGCTCATTCTCTCTCTCTCTCGTGCTCTCTTGCTCATTCTCTCTCTCTCTCACTCTCTTGCTCATTCTCTCTCTTGCTCACTCTCTCTCTTGCTCACTCTCTCTTTCTCATTCTCTCTCTCGCTCTCTTGCTCTCGCTTTCTTGCTCTCTTGCTCTCACTCTCTTGCTCATTCTCTCTCTTGCTCATTCTCTCTCTTGCTCTCGCTCTCTTGCTCATTCTATCTCTCTTGCGCGCTCTCTCGCTCTCTCTTGCTCGTTCTTTCTCTCTCTCTTGCTCGTTATCTCGCTCTCTTGCTCGTTCTCTCACTCTCTTGCTCGTTCTCTCGCTCTCTTGCTCGTTCTCTCACTCTCTTGCTCGTTCTCTCGCTCTCTTGCTCGTTCTCTCGCTCTCTTGCTCTTTCTCGCTCTCTTGCTCTCTTGCTCATTTTCTCTTTCTTGCTCGCTCTCTTGCTCATTCTCTCTCGCTCGCTCTCTTGCTCATTCTCTCGCTCGTTCTCTCGCTCATTCTCTCGCTCTCTTGCTAGTTCTCACTCACTCTTGCTCTCTCTTTTGCTCATGCTCTTTCTCTCGCTCTCTCTTGCTCTCACGCTTGCTTGATCTCTCGCTCTCTATCTCGTTCTCTCACTCCCTCTTGCTCTCTCTTGCTCGTTCTCTCGCTCTCTCTTGCTCGTTCTCTCGCTCTCTCTTGCTAGTTCTCTCTCTCTCTTGCTCACTCTCGCTCTCGTTCTCTTGCTCATTCTCTCTCTCTCTTGCTCATTCTCTCTCTCTCTCTCTTGCTCGCTCTCTTGCTCATTCTCTCTCTTGCTCGCTCTCTTGCTCATGCTCTCTTGCTCTCTCTCTCTCTCACTCTCTTGCTCATTCTCTCTCTTGCTCACTCTCTCTCTTGCTCACTCTCTCTTTCTCATTCTCTCTCTCGCTCTCTTGCTCTCGCTTTCTTGCTCTCTTGCTCTCACTCTCTTGCTCATTCTCTCTCTTGCTCATTCTCTCTCTTGCTCTCGCTCTCTTGCTCATTCTATCTCTCTTGCGCGCTCTCTCGCTCTCTCTTGCTCGTTCTTTCTCTCTCTCTTGCTCGTTATCTCGCTCTCTTGCTCGTTCTCTCACTCTCTTGCTCGTTCTCTCGCTCTCTTGCTCGTTCTCTCACTCTCTTGCTCGTTCTCTCGCTCTCTTGCTCGTTCTCTCGCTCTCTTGCTCTTTCTCGCTCTCTTGCTCTCTTGCTCATTTTCTCTTTCTTGCTCGCTCTCTTGCTCATTCTCTCTCGCTCGCTCTCTTGCTCATTCTCTCGCTCGTTCTCTCGCTCATTCTCTCGCTCTCTTGCTAGTTCTCACTCACTCTTGCTCTCTCTTTTGCTCATGCTCTTTCTCTCGCTCTCTCTTGCTCTCACGCTTGCTTGATCTCTCGCTCTCTATCTCGTTCTCTCACTCCCTCTTGCTCTCTCTTGCTCGTTCTCTCGCTCTCTCTTGCTCGTTCTCTCGCTCTCTCTTGCTAGTTCTCTCTCTCTCTTGCTCACTCTCGCTCTCGTTCTCTTGCTCATTCTCTCTCTCTCTTGCTCATTCTCTCTCTCTCTCTCTTGCTCGCTCTCTTGCTCATTCTCTCTCTTGCTCGCTCTCATGCTCTCTCTCTCTTGCTCATTCTCGCTCTCGCTCTCTTGCTCATTCTCTTTCCCTCTTTCTCACTCTCTCTCTTTCTTCTTCATCCTCTCGCTTCCTCATTCTCTCTCTCTTGCTCATTCTCTCGCTCTCTTCCTCATTCTCTCGATTTCTTGCTCTTGCTCTCTTGCTCATTCTCTCTCTCTCTTGCTCACTCTCTCTCTTGCTCATTCTTTCTCTTGCTCATTCTCTCGCTCTCTTGCTCATTCTCTCTCTATCTCATTCTCTTGCTCTCTTGCTCTTACTCTCGCTCATTCTCTCACTCTCTTGCTCTTGCTCGTTCTCTCGCTCTGTTGCTCGTTCTCTCGCTCGCTCTCTCTTGCGCTCTCTTGCTTGTTTTCTCGCTCTCTTGCTCATTCTCTCTCTTGCTCACTCTCTCTCTTGCTCATTCTCTCACTCTCTCTTGCTTGTTCTCTCGCTCTCTTGCTCGTTCTCTTGCCCTCTCTTGCTCGTTCTCTCGCTCTCTTGCTCATCTCTCACTCTCTTGCTCTTGCTCTCGCTCTTTTGCTCGTTCTCTCGCTCTCTCTTGCTCATTCTCTTGCTCTCTCTTGCTCTCTCAAATCAAATCAAAGTTTATTTGTCACGTGCGCTGAATACAACAGGTGTAGACCTTACAGTGAAATGCTTACTCACAGGCTCTAACTGCTCGTTCTCTCTTTCTCTCTCGCTTTCTTGCTCTTTCTCGCTCTCTTGCTCTCTTGCTCATTCTCTCTCTCTCTTGGTTGCTCTCTTGCTCATTCTCTCTCTCTCTTGCTCATTCTCTCCCTCTCTTTCTTGCTCATTCTCTCCCTCTTGCTCTTGCTCATTCACTCGCTCTCTTACTCATTCTCTCTCACTCATTCTTTCTTTCTCTCTCTTGCTCGCTCTCACTCTCTTGCTCATTCTCTCGCTCTCTTGCTCATTCTCTCTCTTGCTCGCTCTCTTGCTCATTCTTTCTCTCGCTCGCTCTCTTGCGCATTCTCTCTCTCTCTCACTCATTATCTCACTCTCTTGCTCGCTCTCTTGTTCTCGCTCTCTGGCTCATTATTTCTCTTTCCTGCTCATTCTCGCGCTCTCTTGCTCTCTCTCTCTTGCTCGCTTGCTCATTCTCTCTCTCGCTCTCTTGCTCATTCTCTCTCTCTTGCTCGCGCTCTTGCTCATTCTCTCTCTCTATTGCTCTCTCTCTTGCTCATTCTCTCTCTCTCATTCTTGCTCATGCTCTCTCTCTCTCTCACACACACACACACACACACACACACACACACACACACACACACACACACACACACACACACACACACACACACACACACACACACACACACACACACACACACACACACACACACACACACAAACACCAAGTGAAACAGTCTGAAGCCCATTAGTGTCAGATAGCTCCACTTAGTTCCATTAGCTGAGAAACAACTTTAGTTAATTATGATGTTGTGTCACTGTGTTGGAAATAAATGTAATAATCTGTGTTTGAGCTTCCTGGAAGGCTCCTTTCTTTAAGAGCTCATTTATCCTTCCCTCGCCTTAGGCATGACTTCAATATCAAACTCCTATAGTTCTCTTATTAGTTGTTTCCAGGGAGATAATGGATGCTTTAACACCAATTAATTAATGAACTAATGCGAATGAATGCAAATGATTTAGCGGTTGACTACCATCACTCTGTCTTCTTGTGCAGAGAACTTCTCTACACCAAAGTCTTGGGATGGATATCAATAACATGGTACTGTTGGTTTTCACGTTAGAACTGTGGTCTATGCTGACTAAGGTCTAATGGTGAATGAAGTATAAGTCCTTGCTGTTTTACTGCAGTATACGCTCATCCCTCGGTTAGGAACTAAACCCAATTCTGATTTCCTTCAACAATTAGCGTTCCTTGGTCTCAAATGAAAGGAACCTACAGACTCATCATTCACATCGTCTAAGAGTCTCATAAATCATTCGGATGTTTGATAACTTTTTGTATAGGGATTAACAGCCTTACTTTTGACAAAGTAATTCGCTTGTCAGTGAAGCAGGACAGAATAATGACATTGGCATGAATCAGTCAACATCGTGTAAGACAATCAGGTAACACTTTACATTTAAGGTGAAGGTATACTTACAAAATGCTAAATTAGGTTATATAGAGTTTAGAAACCGTTCGTGTTTGTTTATAGATGAGTTATAAACAGTTGTTACACATCGTTTGAAATTGTGTGTGCTGTTACTGTTATTGAGAAGGCCTGGTTGTTTTTACATAGACTGTGTCTTTTCGGCAGGCTTCTCACTCCTATAATGACCACAAATATTTCTAGGAGCCAAAGTTGTAGGCATATGCTTAATGATATTGCTATAAAAAAAAATCGGGGACAGAGAATCTTTGAGAACATACTCGGGAAAAGGTAATTAAAAAGTAGCAAGTCGATCAGGGATTAGAGAAAATTGCTGTGGATTTAATTAAGCCTGTTAAAGTCTCCCTCGCGTGTGTTTACGGAACGGTTTGCTGAAACAATATACCCCCTTCCACTTTGTCGGCTAGATTAGATTAGGACTTTCCAAAATGTATTGATGGAAATGAGGCCTTTCAGAATGTATCGACGGGAACACTCGGTGTGTCTCATAAATAATTATGATATTTGATTACATTTTGTATCGTGATTAACAGCCTTACTTTTGACAACGTAATTAGCTTGGTGGGGAAAGTTTGGCTAATGCTGCACAGCCAGGAACTGAATTGAAGATTGAAAGCATCTAGAGAGATCTCGATCTTACGCACATTGAAGTAAGATTGAAATATAGATGTCAAACTTTCCCGTGAACTATGGAAAGCATCTTCGGAGACTCAGTGACAAGTGGCTTCTGGTTCCAATTCATCATGTCTGGCTTTGGTGTCTGTGGATTCGTCTCAGAAAGGATCTCGCAGCCAGCGTCTGCTATTTATCTTTGTGTGGAACATCGACTAGCAATCTGACCTGGGTGTTGCATCAAAGTGGATGACAGTCTTTTTGTCAGTCGAGCATTATTGATCCTCACATCAATGAACTGTCACTGTCCCCCGAGCCTAGCTAGCTCCCTAGCAAGGGGAAGGAGAAACAAACAGGTGACGTCGAGCCACATATTTTCATCAAGGCTTGAGAGTGGGCGTGAAATCTCTCCCTGACATCTCTGGGGACTTTAGTGTCTCAGAACAAAACCTTTGAGCTTTTAGGCCAGGGCTGTATGGTTCACTGCACTGAGGTGTAGTGTAGCTCGCTAACCCTCCTGCTTCCTGTGCGAGAGAAAATGCTGGAATCAAGAATATGGTCTCGATCATATAAAAAGGACTCTCGTCCTGAGCTCAACTCACAGTGTTTTGAATGATGGATGAGCTAAATGTGAAATCACGAGAGAGGTCTTTGAGCTAGTTTGTTGTAAATAGGGGAAGCTGTGTGATATTTGCTTGCTCTATACACATTGCATACATTTCAAATGTTACATGTGATATAAAGTCACATTACATTAAGACATGTCCAAATTATTGTCAAGACAATAGCTATGTCAAGGAAGGAACCTATCTAGTCTGCGCTTACATTATTACTGAACATTGTATATCTGAGAGGGTTTAAGAAGGGAATGTCCCATGATTTCCTGTATATCTATCCCCCATGTGATTCAGTGTCCCTCCCTGAGGCGTTATGCTTTGCAAAGCAACAGAATGAGATGGAAAATATGCAATTATCATCTTCAACTGCGCACTGCGATACAGAACACAGAATGAGCAAATGCAGGCATATTGAGGACACCTATGACTGTGAAGTAATTGGAAAGGTGTTAAGATAGCAGAAGACCGATTGGGCACAGACGTCAATTCAACGTCTATTCCACATTAGTTCAATGTAATTTCATTGAAATGACTTTGAAATAATGTTGACTCAACCAGTGTGTGCCCAGTGGGATATGAGTGTCATGAGATGTTAAACTGTCCCATGGCAGGGTTCACTGCTCAAAATGTTTATTCTCTTCACAGGATATTATTTGGCATCTGCTGGAATCTATTCCTTTTTTGTCCCTAGCCAAGACTGTCCCCACTTCCTACTAAATCAAACCATGTTGTAAATGTTGATGATTGAATCATTTATGGCTCTTACAGGAAGGGCTCAATCACAGCTAATGAAGGTGCTCTCATTTTTGTTTCCTTTAGTCTAGATACAATGGAGAGCTGCCAAGGACTGAATATCATAATTGGAGAAATGGAAGAGTAGTAGTGCGACTGCAACTCGGGCAATTCGCACCAAAATGGCGGCCCACCGGATCATCAGAGTGACCAACAGTAACCATGTTCTCCCTCGCTGCAAATCGGAGGGCACGCTCATTGATCTCAATGAAGGGCTCTCTGAGGCTAGCCTCACAGATGTCAAAGGTGAGGATTCAATACTGACTAATGTACCAGAGAGTTATTCAGCCATTTAAAGATATATTGATTTGAATGCAAATTGAGGATGAATTGAGGATGCTTATGTGAATTTCTGATCTTCCTTTTCTTTTCATGCAGTGCCTTCTTCCAGTGCCTTACGGCTGGACAATTCAGCTTCCTTTGTAACTGCTCGTGAAGTAGTCGCCATCAAGGATTACTGCCCATCTAGCTTTACCACGTTAAAGTTTTCCAAAGGTGACCGGCTTTATGTGATGGACACGTCGGGTGGAGAGTGGTGGTATGCCCACAACAACACAGAGATGGGCTACATCCCCTCAGCATACGTCCAGCCCATCAACTGTAGGAACTCATCGCTCAGCGATAGTGGCATGATAGACAATCTAGGGGAGTGTACAGAGGAAGGGGCTAAGGAGCTGGATCTCCTAGGGGAGTGGACAGAGGTGTCCGTTAAGACCACTCCTTATTCGCCTTATTTTAACAGCAACCCATTCTCCCTCCATACCTCCTCCACCAACCCCTTCATCAACAGTGCTCATCTACATGGTTCTCTGGACCAGAACTGTAATGAGAGGGGAAGGTCCACGGACCTGTTCGTCTTTGACTCCCTGGCCTCCCCAGTCTCCCCTTCGGAACCTAACTCTACCTCCAGCACCACCATGATCAATGGCTTTAGTAGCTGCAACATATTTGACATGATGACAGCCACCAGCCCCAACCAGGACTTACAGGTTTTACAGACACTGCGAAGGGATAACCCATTCTTCAGGAGCAAGCGATCGTACAGTTTATCGGAGTTGTCCATCCTACAGACGCAATCCAACCCCCCCTTGCCTTCTTCCGGGTTCTTCACCGGCCTCAAGGCTCCCTCGCCAGAGCAGTTTCAGAGCAGGGAGGACTTCAGGACTGCGTGGCTAAACCATCGGAAGCTGGCCAGATCTTGCCATGACCTGGACTCTCTGGGGCAGAGCCCTGGTTGGGGACAGACTCAGCCGGTGGAGACCAACATTGTCTGTAAACTAGACAGTCGTGGAGGGGCTGTTCAGCTCCCAGACACCCAGATCAGCATCCATGTCCCTGAGGGACACGTTGTTCCTGGAGACACCCAGCAGATCTCCATGAAGGCCCTACTGGACCCTCCACTGGAGCTGAACAATGACCACTGCTCCACAGTCAGCCCAGTGGTGGAAATCAAACTGTCCAACATGGAGACCAAGTCATTCATCACTCTGGAGATGACTGTGTCCGTGACGGTGAAGAAAGACAGTGGTCAGGTAGCTGAGGTGCTCTGCGTCCGGAGTGACTGCAAGGAGGGACCCTATATAATCATCCCACATGCTTACCTATACAAGGACACAGTACAAGTCCAGTTGGATAACTTGGAGCCGTGTATGTACGTGGTGGTAGTGGTGCAGGCCCAGCACATCAACCTTAATACAACTGTATGGGACAATGTGTTGAAGAAAGTCACCCTGGGTGTCTATGGGCCCAAGCACATCCATCCTTCGTTCAAGACGGTCGTGGCCCTATTTGGGCATGACTGTGCCCCTAATACCCTACTGGTGAGTGAGGTGAGGAAGCAGGCCCACTCCGCCCCTCCAGTGGCGCTCACGCTGTGGGGGAAGCATCAGTTTGTCCTGGGACGGCCCCAGGACCTTCAGGTTGGCCTATACTCCAACATGTCTAACTATATGATCAAGGCTAATGAGCAAGCCAGGATTATTCGGGCCTTCCAGGTCAAACTGGGGAAGGTTAGCCGACTCATTTACATGATCACATCCAACAACCCTGAGGACATATCAGACTTCACCTTGCAGGTCCAGGTCAAAGACGGCCTGGACTGTATCCTGGCTCAGTTCTGCGTCCAAACACCGCAACCGCCTCCGAAGAGTGGAGCGCGGAACACCGGCCACAGGAGGTTCCTGAAGAAGAAAGAGGTGGTGGGTAAGATTCTTCTGTCACCTCTGGCCATCACTGCCAAATATCCACAGTTTCAGGAGCGCTGCATCACCAACCTGAAGTTTGGCAAGTTGCTCAAATCTGTGATCAGGCAAAACAAGAGCACATACCTGTTGGAATACAAGAAGGGAGATGTGATCGCCTTGCTGAGCGAGGAGAAAATCAAACTACGAGGACAACTGTGGACCAAAGAGTGGTATATTGGATATTATCAGGGAAAGACCGGTCTTGTTCACACAAAAAACGTTCTGGTTTTGGGGAAAGTCAAGCCTATTTATTTCTGTGGTCCGGACCTCACGACGACCATGCTAGTGGAGCAGATTCTGAAGCCTTGCAAATTTCTCACATACATCTACGCCTCTGTGAGGACGGTACTCATGGAAAATATAGGGAACTGGAAGGCCTTTGCAGACGCACTGGGATATGGGAACTTACCTTTGTCTTGTTTCTGTCGGACTGAACTGGACAACGAGCCTGAGAAGGTTGCGTCGGTTCTGGAGAAGCTCAAGGAGGACTGCACTAACATGGACATCAAGGAGCGGAAGACCTTCCAGAAGGAACTCATGACAGTACGTCCGTGTGTGTGTTTGTCTCTCTGTCTCTCTCTCTGACGCGTGCGTATGTGTGTTTGGAAACCGCTCGTCGTGCACGTTGTACCTCTTAGGCTGTAGAAGCTATTCAAAGGTGCGGTTCAATACAGAAACCGTATCAAAAGCGAAAGAAATAGGAAATTCCACTTTCTCTGGAAATAGGTAGCGTCTCTGTGTTTATTCCCTATTTTCCATCAGCAGCAGATGTTGACATGGTGTTTCCATTCTGTCAGAGGCAGTGGGCTGTGATGTACTGTAAGATGGGGGGGGGGGCTGATATGTTACTGTACTCAGGTTATTCAGTCACGTGTGGTAAGAAGTTTTCCTCGTCGCCTTAGAGTGCCTTAGGAGTAGGCCCACTTGTTGGGAGAATACGTGTGTTGTGACTTACAATGCACAAAAACACAGCTACGTCACCTCCTTCAGTGCAACTCCGAGACTGAGACAAACAGCGACGACAATATCCTGAGAGATTCTCCTCAAAGCAGGCAGGGTTGCTGTTGTGACAAAAAGTGTTGACTCAACATGCCTCTCACTTCCTCTCCAGTCACCCTTTTCAAGTTTCAGACAGAAGTGCTTGGTAATGTAACTATACCCCGCATTGCAACAGTCACAAACAGGCAACAGTTGTTTGAATTTGGATCTGTGGCGAAATTGGATCTGCCTGGGAAAGTGAGGTTGATGTCTTTTTCACAATGCTTGCTTATGTAAACCTCTTATCAGTCGGAGCAAGCATGTATACGTTTATTTTGGTATGAAATATAACAGTTGTTTATGCCTTTCAATGGTATTTTGATCAAAGGCAGGCTAGAATTCAAACAAGCAACCATTTTTTCTGCCAGCAGGCATGATAAGCTGATGTTAGGCGTTTAGGTTTGCGCAAATATTGCCACTGCTAGCTATTGTACATACAGTAGACAAAGGGATGAGGATGGATTGGTCTCAGATAACAATGATCCATGCTGAAAGCCCTCATACTACCCCTCCTCACACACACACACACATACACATTATTTATGGTGGACACACAGATCTGTTTACTGTGCCCCCTAGCCTGGGAGTAACCTAACATAGCGGGCATAAAAGAAAACACCTGAGTGGAGTTCCCACATCTGGTTTTCAATGGAAGAGGAAGTTGAATGGTTGAATGAGCTGTATCCCTGAAACCTGGAGGCATCTGGTTGTTGGCAACTCTGCTAATGGTGTCCTGGAGACGGTCCCTGAAATAGATCCATGTCCAATCTTTTCATTCCAGCCAGTCCCGGTAGCCTTCTAGCCACAGTAGAAACAGGCCAAGACACACCAGATATAACATCAGTGACACAACTGTTGGTCCATATTGATCAATGAAATACTGTACATTAGAGCAGGATCTTGAGGACCATTGATATTGCTGTGCTGTAGTCTACATATGCTGCGTCTTACTTTGATCATCCTGTTGTTGCAGGACTTTTCCCGCACAGCAAGAAGAAATGCAAACGTGTAATGTATTCAAGGTTTAAAAAGTTAGTCATTTCCTTGATTTGCCCTAACCAAAAAATGTATCAACCGCTATACATTTTTTCCATTAATTATATTCCACAGAACAATTCACATTTCCTGTTGCTACAAGATTATTTATCTGCGGTGTGAAACTGGCTCAAATTAAGATATGGGATCTGTATATAGGTTTGTGTGCGGGAGATGGTTGTATAAAGGTTTGACAATATTGCAGCCCTTTATGTCATTATAGTGAGAGTCTATGGTGAGAGTCTAGTGAGAGTTCTGTGGTATTTCTGTTGTTCCGTGGTCATTCTGTGGTTCTGTAGCCTTTCCTCAAATTGAGTAATTTGCCATTTTGGTGACCTTAATCTCACACAGTAGTAATTCATTCATTATGTGGACTAAAACTGTTAATCAAAAGGTTTGTGCAAAAACGAAACTAAGAAGCTTTAAAGCTCAGTTAGTAGGCATTGTTAGATAGAACATAAGCATATGACCTAACCATGGTTGTCTGAATTAACACAACAACAAAAAATACACTACTTGACCAAAAATATGAGGACTCCTGCTCGTCAAACATCTCATTCCAAAATCAGGGGCATTAATATGGAGTTGGTCCCCGCCCCCCCTCGCCCCCCCCCCCCCCCCCCCCCCTTTGCTGCTATAACAGCCTCCACTCATCTGCGAAGGCTTTCCACCTGATGTTGGTACATTGCTGCGGGGACTTGCTTCCATTTAGCCACAAGAACATTATTGAGGTCGGGCACTGATGTTGGGCGATTAGGCCTGGCTCGCAGTTAACGTTCCAATTCATCCCAAAGGTGTTCGATGGGAAGGAGGTCAGGGCTCTGTGCCGGCCAGTCAAGTTCTTCCACACTGATCTCAACAAAGCATTTATGTGGACTTCGCTTTGAGCACGGGGGCATTGTCATGCTGAAACAGGAAAGGGGCTTCCCCAAAACTGTTGCCACAAAGTTGGAAGCACAGAATCATCTACAATGTCATTGTATGCTGTAGCGTTAAGATTTCCTTTCAATTGAACTAAATGGCCTAGCCTGAACCATGAAAAACAGCCGCAGAACATTATTCCTCCTCCACCAAACTTTATAGTTGGCACTATGCACTCGGGCAGGTAGTGTTCTCCTGGCATCCGCCAAACCCAGATTTGCCCGTTGGACTGCCAGATGGTGAAGCATGGCGGCGAGCTTTACACCACTCGTGATCTTAGGCACCACACTTTACACCACTGGTGATCTTAGGCTTGTGTGCGGCTGCTCGGCCCAGGAAACCTATTTCATGAAGCTCCCGACGAACAGCTCTTGTGCTGACGTTGCTTCCAGAGGCAGTTTGGAACTTGGTAGTGAGTGTTTTAACCGAGGACAGATTTTTACGCACTACCCGCTTCAGGACTCGGAGGTCCCATTCTGTGAGCTTGTGTGGCCTACCACTTCGCGGCTGAGCCGTTGTTGCTCGTAGACGTATCCCCTTCACAATAACAGCACCTACAGTTGACGTGGACAGCTCCAGCAGGGCAGAAATTTGACAAACGGACTTATTGGAAAGGTGACATCCTATGACGAGGCCACATTGAAAGTCACTGAGCTCTTCAGTACGGGCCATTCTACTGACAATGTTTGTCTATGGAGATTGCATGGCTGTGTGCTCGATTTTATACACCTCTCAGCAACGGGTGTGGCTGAAATAGCCGAATCCACAAATATGAAGGGGTGTCCACATAGTTTGGTATATATAGTGTAGCTGATTATTATATAAAAGTCGCTTAAACCTGTTATGGCTGCACGCTGAATATTGAAAAAACTGGAAAATGTGTGCACATTTTCAAACGGCCTCCTAAGAAACTTTTTATTTTCCAATATGCATATATTTACTACTGTTGGATAGATAACAGTCTGTAGTTTCTAAAAAGGTTTGAATTGTTTCTCTAAGTCGAACAGAAATATTTTTACAGCCATTTTCCCAGCCGAATTGAGTTTCCCAAAATGCGATGTGTCTCTTTAAGACCTTCTCTATAAAAGGCCATTTGACTTAGGACCATAGGGACACGTCAGAGGCGTACCTTAGACTGTAATGCGGAAGTGAGAATTGAAAGGGGTCGAATATCTCGTCCCTGGACTGAATAACAGAACTTCTTGTGAGACATGCGCAGTTAAAATAAAAATCCGGGCGCGAAGGATAATTTGATCTCGGCTTCTGGAACAAGGTAGGTAACTTTGAATATGATGCCTGACTACGATATTATTTGCTACATGTCACAAAATCATCCTAAAGGTTGTTTTTTCAATATACTTTAATTATATTATTGCAATTTATTCTGGACTTTAGATGTGAAACGACGGAAGAATTTTTTGAAGAAACGCTTTCTGGCGCAGCAATGCTACCGTGCTAGCTAACCAAAGAGGGGAATCCTTCGTTCTGGAACCCAACTAAAGACTCTACTGGACATTGGACCCCGTTACAACATTCTGATGGAGTACCAAGAAAGATAAGACCCAATTTGGGATGCTTTTTCATATATATGTCGAACTGTTGAATGCTAACGCTGCTAACTATGCTAGGCTAGCGCTTGACTAGAATCAATGCTGCCTTATGCTAGCTTATGATGTTAGCTAATATAACGATATATTGTGTTTTCGCTGTAAAACACTTCAAAAATCGGAAATGTTGTCTGTATTCACAAGATATCTGTCTTTCATTAGTTATCCACCATATGTTTTTCTGAAATGTTTTATGAGGTGTAATTAGTAGCCGACGTTGGTGTATGTATTTTCTCTGGCTACTCCCGGCTGGATTCAGACTCTAGCTATGTGTTAGCATTTTTGGGTAGCATCAATGTAAAACAGATTTATAGCTAAAATATGCACTTTTTATGAACAAAACATAGATTTATGCAACCTGACACCACTAAGAATTCTCAAAGTGATGGATGGTGTTGCTCAGGTAGCAGACAATTGAAATGCCACCCCACTGCTCATCACTGAAATTGATCCCAACGGCCAACCAGATAGACAGAGAGAGACACCTGCAGATTCCACAGAGTACTAAGACACCTCCCTGGTATTTATTTCTTTCTTTAACCTTTATTTACACCGGGTGTCATATTAAGACCCGGGTATTTCAGTCCAAGCAAAATTCTTGCTTGATAAATTGCTCTTTGCTAAGAAGCTATTTTTTATTTATTTTTGACCATTTGAATTTAAAATAAACTTTAAATATGAAATGTAATAAATCTTTAAACATGAAAAATGTAATAAATAAATACAAAATTCAACAATAAATACATTTAATAAATTGTGTGTGTAGTAAGACACTGACTTTGCACAGACACTTTTGACAAATAGATACGGCAATGATTTTAGTCACTACTGCCATCATCCTATGTACTGTACGCACCATTAAATATAATGACTGAAAGTCACCGTTGGGCCTACTTTCCCTATTTCAAACTACAGAGAGAGTTTATAGACTGCTGATGTAGAAACTTTTTCCTCACATATAAAGTCCCAGGTTGACTTTAATGAGTAGGTTGAGTCCTTGTTACTGTGTTCTCCCCTCTCCTCTCTCCCCTCCCCTGCTGTTAGTCTCAGGGACACTGTGTGTGTGTGTGTGTGTGTGTGTGTGTGTGTGTGTGTGCGCGCATGCATTTGGCGCTTGTGTGTGTGTGTGTGTGTGTGTATACGCTCCTTTCCCTGCCTTTTAAATGCAGGGAGAAGAGCCAGACAGGCTCATTTGGAATGACGCTTAGAGAGATAACTGCCTCTGAGAGCTCTGAGGCACATGGTAAATTTGAGCTGTCAGTCATGTCTGTCAGGGCTTTCCCCCAGTGGACATGTGGATCAAGTCAGAGAAGGAGTAAGCCTCCACACCCACACACACAGTTTCGAAGGACGTCCCTAAAGCCTCCTCATTTTCTTTAGCCTGCCTCCCGCTGGCATTCAGGTGCCGTTCTCTGATTGGATGGGGAACTGTCTGAGTGTGTGTGTGCGCAGGCATGTACACACACACACAGGATACACTTCAGAAGATTTCTGCGAGTTACGTAGTTTTATCATAGGTTTAGATTAAGAGTTGAAACGAGAAGTAACCGTGACTAGCATGAGGCCTTTTGGAATTGGAAGGTTTTATAAGGATCCATTGCACTCTGGAATGTTTGAAAAATAAATGAGATCACTCACTGAACTGTGCAGGAGGTCATTCAAAAGAGCTGGATTCCTTTTTATACAGTACCTGTCTGAAGATAAAGACAATGGAACATGACATTATGAGCTATTGGTTTCATGAAAGAGTTCTGCATGAACCATAGTACATTGTCATAAAGTTTTTGGTTTGCTCTTGCTATGGGATACAACTTAAGCGGCATTTAAGCATTGTTTATCTGCTGCCATGGAATACATGAGCCAACTCCTCAGCACTGTATGGGAAAATGACATGTCATTTGGTTTGAGGTTTCCATGACAGGAAGTGATGGAAGGATTAAGAGGATTGGTGTTGAGTTAAGAGGTTTTAAGAGACAGTGATTCAACTAATCTTCCTGCTGGTTGAAGGCTGTCTGTGACATAACTGTGACATGGTAACTAGAGTTGCACTCCAAATGGCACTCCATAGGGGTCTGGTCAAAAGTAGTGCACTATATAGGGCCCTCAAACTCAACTCTGGACCTCGAAGCCAGTTCCACACCATTTAAAAAAAATTGCTCCCCTCTAATCAGGAACTGATTTAGATCTGGGACACCAGGTGTGTGCAATTCATTATCAGGTAGAGCAGAAAACCAGTAGGCTCCGAACCTCGTAGGGTAAGAGTTGAATACCCCTGATATATGGTATAGGGTGCCATTTGGGACTCACCCTAGTAACTACGCTACCATGTTGACTCCTTGGCCCTGCCAGACCGGTGCCAGATGTTGTGAATGACACAGCATTAGGTCTGTGACTGAACTGAGCCACTCCATTGTGTCACTCACAGTTGACTCAGTTGGCATTGTTGGCAGATGGCGGTAGAAGCCGGCCCAGTAGCCGGACAGATGGTGGTGACGGTGGACGTTATGCTGCAGTCCTATTTTAGTCACTTTGACAGAAATGTGAGTCCTGATACAGCAGTCAGCGCAGGACAGAGGCCAGCTCATTAAAACAGTGCTGTTCAGAGTCAGGCCAGGTGGTCGAGGTGACTGGAATAGCACTGAAATGCTTTGAAGACAGTGGATGTGTCCCGGTAGCACCCTATTCCCTATTTAGTGCCCTACTTTTGACCACAGCCCATAGGGGACTATACAGAGCAGTGTTTCCCAACTCAAGTCCTCGAGTACCCCAACATAACTTGTTTTTATTATAACCCTAGACAAGCACACCCGATTCAAGCCCTAAATGAGGCCGGGGCTACAACATAAATATATACTGTTGGGGGTACTGGAGGACTGGAGTTGAGGAACACCGATAGGGGGAATAGGGTGCCATTTGGGATGCAGCAGTCAGTCAGCTCCCAGTCACTCAGCTCCCAGTCACTCAGCTCCCAGTCACTCAGCTCCCAGTCACTCAGCTCCCAGTTTGACAGACCAACATATGGATTTGAGTGGTTCAACGCTCCACATGCCTCATTCTCTTTCTGCAAAGCAAACACATGCCGGCTCTTCTATTTAGATACAGTATTGTGCAAAATATAGATCGTATGCCTGCCTCGGCAGATCCTGTCAAGTTGCAGGCTAACTCTCCAAAGAGACTTTGAAGTGGAAAAAAACGGTTATGTATTAACGGTGTTGTAAGATATAGTGGTGAAAAAATATGCAGTCTCTTATTGGCAGGCTCAGTCTCTTAACTGGCTGGCTCAGACTTCTAAACATGAGTTCCTGTACATAAAACATGTTCTCTTTACTGTGTCGTACTTTCCATTATCCTTTGATATTCTATAGCCCTCCTGGGTTGTAGCCTACACAGTGTAGACATGCGGTATGGCAGCCCACCTCCTCGTGGGATCCCGATAGACTTGATTTACAGTCTCTCGTTCTTTCATCCCCTGTTCGTCTGTGGTGTTTCTGGTAGAGAGAGGAGGGGATTACTAGTGTATTTTCCCTGGCCTCCTGGTTTTATTCTTGTTCAACACATATGTCCGTTTGTGTGGTAAGACCTAGAGAGGCTCTTCTGAATCATGCTATAATTCACCCTCAGACTTCACAGCAGGCTTTGTTAGAGAATAGGGAGGGATAATGTAGCCGTCGTTAGAGACGCACATGTATTGTATCAAGATAATACCCTGGTCCCCTAATGCTGTTCCTCCCCACTCCATTCACTATGTCTAGAGAGTCATGTCTACACACCCCTTTAATGGTGAACACTATGTGACATAATGGTGTGTCATTGCTGGTCCTTGGGGTGTGTTGTTGAACTATTGTGTCGTAGCTAAATGTTGTCTTCCGTCGACGACCTATGCTCCAGGAGGACTAAAAAGCTTGACTTAGTAAATCAAGTTGTCTCTGTGTGGCCTTTTCCTCTAGGCCCTGTTGAAGATGGACTGCCAGGGTCTGGTGGCCAGGCTGATCATGGACTTTGTCCTGCTGACCACGGCCGTGGAGGTGGCCCCGCGCTGGAGGGAGCTGGCGGAGAAGCTGGCTCGGGTGAACAAGCAGCAGATGGAGCAATACGATGCTCCGCACAGGGACAAGAACGGCCTGGTGGACAACGAGGTGAGATTATCAGCCCATTACTTCGAAGATACTGTAACGTTTACTGAGTTTGACCGGTATCGACTGCCTCAGACCTGTAACAAAATGGACGTGAGAAAATGCTAACCCTGCTATCAGTTTCTTGGGTGCAATGCCCTCTTATATCAGCCAGTTAGACTTGACCTTAGAAGCATTTGGAATGATTCTCTGTCCCTTTTGTTGATCTTGAAGGGTTTTATAAGTACATTGGATTGATCGATTGATCGGGTGTTCTATAACAGTCCATTTGATTGATTGATCCCATGTTGACAGTCAATGTGGAAGCCAGCCTATGACTTCCTGCTGACCTGGGCGGCTCAAATCGGGGACAGCTACCGGGACGTGATCCAGGAGCTGCACCTGGGCCTGGACCGGATGAAGAATCCCATAACCAAGCGCTGGAAGCACCTCACCGGAACGCTCATTCTGGTCAACAGCCTAGATACGTTACGCAGCTCTGCCTTCAGCCCTGTAGGACAGGGGGACTATGCCATTTGATCTGAGACCATCTACATCTGAAATGGTATCCTATTCCCTACGTAGTAGTGCACTAGTTTTTGCAAGAACCTGGTCAAAAGTAGTGCGATATATAGCGAATAGTGTGCCATTTAGGATGAACACTGAGTCTCTGGAGCTTGGCACTATGGATCCAGCAGGACTACTACTGGCCTCCTCCAGCCCTCAGGATGACCAATCACCAATCGCCCATTGACCATCGCTGTTATACCAGGAACGTTCAACTCTTGACCCTGCTCCCATCCTCTTGCACAGGACTACAATGGTTTGTAACCAGTAACCACCACTTCACACAGGGCACATGTTACTGTAGGTCCATTTCTCTGGCGGGTTAAACACTCAACACTCTCATTGGAATTTAGAGTAGATTATTATTAAGCCACAATATCGATGTGATTTCATAACGGTTGATGTTTCAATCAATTTCTAAATGGTGGTTATTAATCTGTATTGTCTTTTGCTACGCATTTTTTCTACAGAAAGTGGCATAGCACTCATTTTTATGGCTTTTTTTTCACTAAATATATAGAGATATATTTCAAATGAAAAATGTACAGAAACTTGATTTATGAAGTGCATTATATTATACACAATCACTTCTGATTTCTATTTCTATCCCCCTTAAGTGTTCCTGTGCTTAAAATCTATTTTTGACTGCTCTTTGTACTTTTTGCTTGCCAAAACAGTTAGGTGCTAGCCTAGATCACAGCTTATTGTTCTTCACAAAAGTATCATCAGTTCAGAATAAACCTCCTTTGGTTAGTTTCCTCTATGTTCACTTTAGGACAAAATGCAGTGCCACAAAAATTTGAATACTAATTACATAATGTATCCAACAAGGATCTTTTCTCTTTGTTTTCTGAAAATGTAAATGCAGAATTACCTCACGATATGGTCTCTTTATTTCATTTGTTTTAACCGGCAGTAACGGAATGAACAATTCTTTTGAGGAATTCAATTAGATGTGATGGTTTAAATGGTTTGGTCCGCCATTTTGAAGCTTGTGAACTAATGAAGCATTTTTTGTCCTTGATTTGCTCATGAATATATTTTGGATGCTGTGTTTTGCATTTTCAATGACACCCTTATCAATCAAAAGCTCAAACTCTGGAGCTTTTAATCTTTATACATTCTTCCTCTTCGTGTAACGCTACTGTATGTTTTCAGTGCAAGAGCTGTATTTTGTATGTTTTGTGAATGCAGATGAACTGTTCATAGTATTATTTGCGTAGTTAAATTGTCACACTGGTCTGTGACGGTACAGATTGACAAGTTCTGCACATCGATGCCTCTATTAGTTGTTGTCTTTACCTGTTGGTTCGTAGTAACTCAATAAAATGGCTGACAATTCAAAAGTGCCTCTGTCAGGCAGTGTGCAGCTTTCATGGTCGGAATTTGTGTTCCGTGATTCTACATTCACAGACATTATTCAACATAATTTGTCTCCGTATGGCTCTACACAAAGCAGCACAGTGACAGAGTAACCTAGGCTACAGTGTTTTCTGGGGAGGAGTTATTGGACTCTTGGGCTAGTGGCCAGTTGACTTGTTTGCTCATTTAAGGCATTCCAAAGCATTTGCATCAGGCTGATTCATGAGATCAATCTCATACTGTAGATAAATAACACAATTAATTGTAGACTTGCAAAAGGAATCCAATTTCTTTTGCATTTCCATAAAAAAGGTACTTTTATTGAGGTAACTGATTAATGAATTAAGCTAAAACAATTCTGGAATTAATGAAAACACAAAGATATTATAATGAACAACAAATCACAGTAATATATGGATGGATTAAATACTGTATGCAACAGGATCTCACAAACTAATTTCCAGTCTTGACGTTCATCCAACTTGCGCCAAGGTCTAATTGCGAGTCTGCAGTCAAATGTCAAATTATGCCGTCAAAAAGTGAGATTAAGAGGCAGTTGCTGCAACCCAGTTACGTTTGACATTTTTGTAATTTAGCAGACGCTCTTATCCAGAGCAACTTACAGTTGGTGCATTCACCTTAAGATAGCAAGGTGAGACGACCACATACCGTATCACAGTCGTAGTAAGTAAATTCTTCCTCAATAAAGAAGTTATGAGCAAAGACAGTTTTTTGGGGGGAGGGGGTGGGGTGGGTGAAACAGATGTCTTATTTAAGATACTCTTAGAAAAAAGGTTTCAATAAGGGTTCTTGGCCTGTCCCCATTAGAGACCCTTGTTTGGTTCCAGGTAGAACTATTTGGGGTTTCATGTAGAACCCTCTGTGGAAAGAGTTATACATGGAACCAAAAACGGTTCTATTTGGAACCAAACGTGTTTTTCAAAGGGTTCCCCAATGGAAACAGCCAAAGAACCCTTTTAGGTTCTAGATAGCACCTTTTTATTTTTAAGTGTAGGGTTTCAGACGTTTTTGGAAGATGGACAGGGACTCTGGTGTCCTAGCAGCAGGGGGAAGCTGGTTCCACCATTGGGGTGCCAGGACATAGAAGAACTTTGACTGGGCTGAGGGGTTGCAGAGCCAAGTTGGGATATAAGGTTTGACCAGAGCCTGAAGGAAGGGCAGTTCCCCTGGCTGCTCCGTAGGCAAGCACCATGGTCTTGTAGTGGATGCAGCTTCGACTGGAAGCCAGTGGAGTGGTGACATGAGAAAAATTGGGAAGGTTGAAAACCAGATGGGCTGTGGCATTCTGGATAAGTTGCAGGGGTTTGATGGCACAAGCGGGGAGCCCAGCCAACAGATAGTTGCAGTAGTCCAGACGGGATATGACTAGTGCTTGGATTAGGCCCTGCGTCACTAGTTGTTTGAGTTCATGGGAGGCCTTGGTTTATCTGAGTTCAAGCGATACGAGCGTGGCTACCGAAGCCAAGGTATTACACATAGTTAAGTAGAAGGATGTTTAAATATATGAAACTTTCTCTGTACCCAATATTGAGGGTAGAGCTCTCATTAGAGCCTAGCAAAGGGCACTGCAGCAGTTGAATCAATGTCATTTCCATAGCTCTGATCTAAATGTGCCACCCCCTCAATCAAAGGAGAGGGGGATGAAAGAGAAAGAGGGGGAGCAAAAAAGGGAAGGAGAAGAGTGGCCAGACACCGTTGCATTCCTAAACGTATAGATCACGTCTATTATTGTGTAACTGTGTCCTGTCGCACCTTTTTATAGTAATAATGGGGTTAATTAATTAAACTAAAGCTTTGATAATTATTCCTCCCTAACGGAGACAGACTCCCCATGGTGACGGAGGGGCACCTTCAGTTCCCTTCCTCCTGCTTCCATATGAGTCACCATGGCGATGAACATTCCTTCCTGCCCGTCGCCTGGTTACAGCTCAATGGCCTTCATCGTGTGTGCTCAGAGAGAGGGTCACGCCATTGTCTGGGGTTCGACCCTCTGCTTGTGAATCATGCATAAACCAATGAATGCCCATGAGACACTAAGGCCAGCCCAGACCATACACAGTGTATTGGGACATTGAGGATGGCTGTGAAAGAAATCCTCACGCAAATGCAAAGTACAAATGCAAAGCAGGCCTACAATCATCACTTTCTCAGATAAGCTTCAATTCTTCAGCTTGGGACAGGGCAGGGGTTTAGTTTCCCAGGCCCATGTTTCACCTCATGTGTTCTTTAATTTCTAAAACTGTAAATTAACTGTTATTGTCAAAAGAGGTGCCTAGGCTAGTGGGTTTTCTAATGTAGGAAGCCCTTTTGAGGTAATGATGATGTGATCATTAGTCTAACGATGGAAGATGTTGTGAGCTGAGGGCAATGCTTGTCCCATTTACTAAATGTTGTTAGATTTCATATCCTGTCTCCCTGGGATCATGAATAATCACCTCTGTCCCTGACTCCGTGTGTGTGTGTGTGTGTGTGTGTGCGTTCGTACATGCGTGTGTATGTGACTTTATAGGGAGGGAGAACATATTGGCTGAATGTGCTCTATTGATGATTTGCTGTCTCCATGGTAACCTCTCCATATAAACACTTGCCAAGGGAGTGAGCTTGCCTCTGTCTGAGAAGAGGGGGAAAGCACTTGAGCTTCTACTGCCAACAGCCTGACACTGAGGGAGAGAGAGGGGGAGGGTCTACACACTACAACAATACACACAGTAATCATCTTAAATCCTGTTGATTTCAACTCAATGTTTCTACAATATTTTATCTGTGCAAAATAAATAACCTAACTAGGCAACAAAAGCCTGCTAACCTAGTTTCAGATGAAACCAGTGTAGGCTAGTTACTCTCTAGGTCTGGTCATATAAAAATGCTGTCCTAAGTAGTATACCAAATGGTCTTGTTTTTACTTTTCCTGTTCACTTTCTTACTAATGTCCCATGGAGTCTTGTAGATTTCTGTATATCACACTGTCAGGTGTCAGCACACGAGAGTAAGAGTACAGTCAGGAGGACGGGAGGAGGACAGGACAGGACAAGAGGGAATGGCCTGGACACCCATGGCACAAAGGGGACACTCTTTAAGTAAAGGTCTCACTGGTTCAGCAGCGAAGGGAGACTCTCTCTTTCTCTCTCTGTCTCTCTCTCTCTCTCTCTCCAATCCAGGCTGCATCACATCCGCCCGGGATTGGGAGTCCCACAGGGCGGCGCACAATTGGCCCAGCGTCGTCCGGGTATGGCCGGGGTGGGCCGTCATTGTAAATAAGAGTTTGTTCTTAACTGACTTGCCTTGTTAAATAATGGTTACATTTTTTGCATTTTTTAAATAATCAATAGGAGGTTATTAGACAATCCCCTCTTCTTACCTCTCCAAATGAGAAAGTGATTATTATACCAGGAGTGCTGCAGTAATTGTTTCTAAACACATGACTGGAGTTTCATTTAGCCTACAGTAGATTTCTGCCATACAGTCATTCGAAATAGGCTGTCCTGTGTTTAAGCCACAGAATTAAATTGTATTGTATTGCATTGCATCTCTATGGTTTTAACCTTTATCGTTTCTTAAGTCCAAACTCTGAACTAAGTATACTGGGTGCTACTATTCTCCATTGAACGCATCCTCGTGGTGTCTATACCTTGACACGTTTCCTTTCGTCTCGGGAACACTTCAAGGCTCTTGAAACGGCCAGTGCCTAGCAACAGAATGGGTCCCATGTGTTCAGATGTGTTGAGGGTGTTGCTTTCCATGTCAATATGTGTGTTATTCTAATCCACACACCATTTCAAGCTCCTCTAAGGAAGTGTGAGTACGTGACAGGCTGCCACGTTTGATTTGATCCATAAACAAACATAATTTAATAGAATAGAATGGAATAAACGTAATTTTTTTCCTGTTAACTACATTTTTGGATAAAGACGATATGCAAATACTGCTTCACAACAGCTTGCGCGTGTGTATGTGTTTCTGTAGATGCGTGCGTGTGTGTGTGTGTGTGTATGTACAGTCGTGGCCAAAAGTTTTGAGAATGACACAAATATTAGTTTTCACTAAGTCTGCTGCCTCAGTTTGTATGATGGCAATTTGCATATACTCCAGAATGTTATGAAGAGTGATCAGATGAATTGCAATTAATTGAAAAGTCCCTCTTTGCCATGCAAATGAACTGAATCCCAAAAAAACATTTTCACTGCATTTCAGCCCTGCCACAAAGGACCAGCTGACATCACGTCAGTGATTCTCTCGTTAACACAGGTGTGAGTGTTGACGAGGACAAGGCTGGAGATCACTCTGTCATGCTGATTGAGTTCGAATAACAGACTGGAAGCTTCAAAAGGAGGGTGGTGCTTGGAATCACTGTTCTTCCTCTGTCAATCATGGTTACCTGCAAGGAAACACGTGCCGTCATCATTGCTTTGCACAAAAAGGGCTTCACAGGCACGGATATTGCTGCCAGTAAGATTGCACCTAAATCAACCATTTATCGGATCATCAAGAACTTCAAGGAGAGCGGTTCAATTGTTGTGAAGAAGGCTTCAGGGCGCCCAAGAAAGTCCAGCAAGCGCCAGGGCCGTCTCCTAAAGTTGATTCAGTTGCGGGATCGGGGCACCACCAGTACAGAGCTTGCTCAGGAATGGCAGCAGGCAGGTGTGAGTGCATCTGCACGCACAGTGAGGCGAAGACTTTTGGAGGATCGCCTGGTGTCAAGAAGGGCAGCAAAGAAGCCACTTCTCTCCAGGAAAAACATCAGGGACAGACTGATGTTCTGCAAAAGGTACAGGAATTGGACTGCTGAGGACTGGGGTAAAGTCATTTTCTCTGATGAATCCCCTTTCCGATTGTTTGGGGCATCCGGAAAAAAAGCTTGGAGGAGACAAGGTGAGCGCTACCATCAGTCCTGTGTCATGCCAACAGTAAAGCATCCTGAGACCATTCATGTGTGGGGTTGCTCCTCAGCCAAGGGAGTGGGCTCACTCACAAGTTTGCCTAAGAACACAGCCATGAATAAAGAATGGTACCAACACATCCTCCGAGAGCAACTTCTCCCAACCATCCAGGAACAGTTCGGTGACGAACAATGCCTTTTCCAGCATGATGGAGCACCTTGCCATAAGGCAAAAGTGATAACTAAGTGGCTCGGGGAACAAAACATCGATATTTTGGGTCCATGGCCAGGAAACTCCCCAGACCTTAATCCCATTGAGAATTTGTGGTCAATCCTCAAGACGCGGGTGGACAAAAAATAACACAAATTCTGACAAACTCCAAGCATTGATTAGGATGCGTCGCAGAAGTTAATCTACAGCATGCCAGGACGGATTGCAGAGGTCTTGAAAAAGAAGGTTCAACACTGCAAATAACGACTCTTTGCATCAACTTCATGTAATTGTCAATAAAAGCCTTTGACACGTATGAAATGATTGTAATTATACTTCAGTATTCCATAGTAACATCTGACAAAAATATCTAAAGACATTGAAGCTGCAAACTTTGCGAAAGTTAATATTTGTGACATTCTCAAAACTTTTGGCCACGACTGTATGTTTGCGAATGGGTCTGTGCATGTGTGTGTGTGTGTGTGTGTGGTATCCATTTACTCCGGTTTCCCTACTGAAAAAAGCAGCCGTGTTTCAGCACTGTTTCTCCCTCCACCTGTAGTGTACCCTTTCCTCTGCAGGCAGGCTGTGTCCACTGGACCATAGCAGAGGCAGTACCAGGTACACTGGAAATGGAGTGGAAGACAAACTCAAGGGACATCGGAGTGTGTGGGGTCGATATCAGAGAAGGAGAAATGTCAAACCTCGCTGAACGTAGAACTAGATAGAGTGGAAGTTAGAACATTAAGTGTATCCTCATTTAGCTGTTAATCAGGCTTTCAGGTGTAATATACAGAAACCGTAGGTTTCTAAAATCAATTTGTTTGCCACCAAATGTTCTTTTATAACGAACAATGTACAACATGAATTAAAATAAAGTTCTGGAACCTTGAAAGTTAAACCAAAAATGACAACTACATTACATAGTGAGATAAGATTTGGGCTACAAAGTGATGATTGCGGTATTGGCAGAAACGCTACAAGCCTTCAAGAATGCCAAGCAAACTTGGCCTGTGTCATTATTTGCCCCATCAAAACTGCAGCACCAACTGTTTCCCAAATGGCACCCTATTCCCTACATAGTGCACTACTTTTGACCACATCCAATGGGGCTCTGGTATAAAGTTGTGCACTACATAGGGAAAAGACCGCCAGTTGAGACGCAAACCGAGAGAACTGGAAGGAAATCAATGTTGCTGATGCCTCCTTTTGCCACTGAAGCCCTTTACATTAGAGCTACTGTAAAATGCATGAGCCGGCCTGGCTGGAAGGGTGTCTCAGGTGTCAGGCAGTAGGATTGGTTAAACACCAATAAAGAAGAAGTGACATTTCACATAGAGAGAGAGAGAGAGAGAGAGAGAGAGAGAGAGAGAGAGAGAGAGAGAGAGAGAGAGAGAGAGAGAGAGAGAGAGAGAGAGAGAGAGAGAGAGAGAGAGAGAGAGAGAGAGAGAGAGAGAGAGAGAGAGAGACTTTATTGTCTTCCTATAGGGAGCTGGATAGGGCTTCATTATTTGCAATGTGTTGATTTGTTTAAGAGTCTCAGCTTTCTTAATTTTATTGATCCCAGCTCCCACCACATGCTGCATCAATGAGCCATTCAAGTATATATAGCAATTAGTTGGGAACACGGCCCTGTTGAGTCAGATTGCGCAGTTAGATAGTTAGAAAGGGCTCCCTTGACTGCATCCTAATGGGAGCATCATTCTTTACTATCTCTCTCACTCACACTCTCTCTCACTCTCTCTCATGCCTTGAGTCGAGCTGTATAATTAGTTTGCCTTTTTTGGGATAAAACGTTTTTTGTATGAAGAAACAAAATATATAGCCTATTAGCCAAAAAGTCTATATGTTGCAGTGTGTGTATTTATGCATACACTATTTAGTTACAAAGCATAGGCATACACTAATAGCCCTACCCTAAATTGTCTCATATATGATTAGGAAAGGCTGACCCGAAAATAAAACGCAGCCCTGGCTGAACTGTGATAAATGGAGAAAATATGAATCAGGTGCCTACTTAATAACCCCTGAGGCAGGCTGTACATTAAAGGCCCACTCCTTAATTTGAAAAACAATAAAAAAGGCTGCCCTGCCACTTAGTTTGCTATAAAGCTGAACGATGGAACTGGAAGCCTACTGAGGAGTTGTCCTGACATCTAGTGGTGAATATTTTCAACACATGCATTTATTTGTAATGTGCTGTAAATGTAGGCCTACGTGCCATGGGTCATTCAATAGAACTTGCCATGGGGTCATAAAAAAAAAGGCAATAGGCCTAACTGGCAAAAAAATAAGAAAAACACCTGGCAAAAATGTGTGTCTAAACTCCACCTCCTCAGTTATGGTGCAGTACTCATGTCATGTCATAGGACTGCATATTCTTAATTTATATCTTTATTTGTATCTGTATGTCATAGCCTACAAAGGTGCCAGGAATGTATTTTAATAAATAAATGAATGAATAAATAAACATAACACTGTACAAGGCTTTGCAACCTTGAGGTTTCGTTTCCCTTGGTGCAGGTTGCTTGCCGCTATGCACATGTGGCACTGGTAATGTGAAGTTTCGCCCCTCCAAGCTGAAGTCTATAACATTCCTGATTTGTCTGCTACGCGAAGGCGGAGTCTCCTAGTGTAGTCGACTAATGTGTGTGCGCAACGCGGAATGGTAACCACTGTGGCAACCTTGTGAACCAACAGTCTCTCCACAGCGCTTCGCGTCGGGGTGTTCTTTTTTTCGCCGATAACAGAAATGTTCTGACTTCCGGCCCTCATCAGAGAAGGTCAGCATTTGCATATTAATTAACTTCAAGATGAGATGTTAACACAACAACTCGTGGTGGATTGCTAGGCAGCATCCGATTATTGAATTGCATTTGTTGCTGCAGCTGTATGCGTCGGGAGCCAACGTGCCAGTGGTGACTGCCTCCACCGCAGCTTTTATAGACCAAGGGGACTGATGACAACAACAATCTCGGATAGCATTTCATTGTGACCGTGCGCTCTTCTCCAATCCATACAGGTTATCTACCTTGAGAAATGCGTGCTAGCAGAAGATGGAACAACAAATATTTTTTTTCATAGAGATCTAAGAAAGATATAGCCCATATGTATGCTTAGCATAAAGCAGGTGCCTCTTATTTGACTTCTCATTCACCAGTGCGTAAAATGGGTAACAGTTTTTCTAACATAGCTGCTTTTCAGTCCCTGCATATTGTCTTGCTGGGTTTAGATTCCGCCGGTAAAACGACTGTCCTGTACCGCCTGAAATTCAACGAATTTGTGAACACTGTTCCCACAATCGGATTTAACACCGAGAGGATCAAACTAAGTAACGGTACCGCCAAAGGGATCAGTTGTCATTTTTGGGACGTCGGGGGACAGGAGAAACTGCGACCGTTATGGAAATCGTACAGTCGGTGCACGGATGGCATTATTTACGTAGTGGACTCAGTGGACGTGGACAGACTAGAGGAAGCCAAAACAGAACTGCATAAAGTTACCAAATTGGCAGAAAACCAAGGGACTCCACTACTGGTGATAGCCAATAAGCAGGACTTGCCCAAGTCTCTGCCTGTACATGAGATTGAGAAGCAACTGGCACTGCATGAGCTCAGCCCTTCTACCACTTACCATGTCCAGCCTGCATGTGCCATCATCGGTGAAGGGCTCCATGAAGGCATGGATCAACTGTATGAAATGATTGTGAAACGAAGGAAATCATTGAGACAAAAGAAAAAGAGATAAAAACTCATTACTGTAAAGTTGACCCCTATCTTCTGAGCTGTCTGCTACTGTACCATGACTTTTGCTGTAGTAGGTATGTCAGGTGATTTTTGTTATGCAGACTGTTACACTTGCAGTGTTTTTTTTAATGATACACTGTATAGCTTTGGGGTTATTGGTGAAGTTAGTCACTTTTAGCTGTGCTGTTACATTCAATAACACAGGGAGGAAAATAAAAACTTGCCTCGGCTATCAGAAATGTCCATGACAGGCTGGTACCTGTTTGTTGCTGCTTCCCAGTATTTTCTTGTCAATAGTTTTTTCCCCTGGAGAGTGAATGCCCTACACAGCACTTTTTGACAGACTGGAGTAGCCCACATTATTTCCAGATTGGAATGAACGTCATTAATCAATATCGATGTGCTTATAATGTACTTATAATTTTTCCATTTTGCATGCTCTGTTTATGTTACTAACACATTTTGAGAGAGACCATCCATTTCGTTCTAATATTTCCCCTACTCCTTTGATAACTGGGCAAACAGTGCTGTTTTATAGTAGAATACAATAGCCTATATTGAGTTTAATGTGTCTTTCAAATAAAAAAGGCTATTCCTATTTTGCACGTTTCGTCACAATATTGTTTTGAATGTTTGTTTTATGACTGATGCCCAGCTGAGCATTCTACTCAATGCAGTGTCAATAAGTGCCAAGGAAGATTTAGTCTAAAGTGCATTACTGTGGCTTGGAAACGCGATGACATTTCCGAAAGGAGGCAAATAATTAATAGGACAAGCTTTTGTCATTATTGTTATGTCGCCAGATTGACTTTAGATGCAGTATAACTTTAGCTAGCTAGCTAAGATTGAAGGGAGCGCAAACATTTTGTTGCTAGCTAACGTTAGCGTTGTTACCTATTTCTGACAAACTTTGCTATCTCACGACAACATGTCCATCTGTCTCAAGTAAACTTGACGACATCATAATGATGGCAAAGTTGTTTTCTACTAATTATTTGTCTTCTTTAGCAATACCATCGCATTTCCAGGCCACTATAATGTAATTTTAACGAAACAGTCATTAGCCCCTGTTCAGAAAGACTGAGCATTAAATCAGTCTGACATCAATATGCTGCGGTATCTGTAGAATGTTGATAACAATGGTAACGACATGATGGAGGTGCAACCCATGACACATTATGGTTGCAGTCCAAATACTTAAAAGACACACCCGATCCCCTCAGCCCTCAAATTAAGTGGACACTTCTGATGACGTTTCATGACGTCTGACAAGTATACCCTTGCAGGGAAAGGGGTAAGAGAGGAAGGAAGGATTTTTAAATGGACCACCCTTGGCCGGAAGTTCATCCTGCGATGATTGTGTTTTCATATAAGGATTGTCTTTTCATATATGCGCTACAGTCAATTATGAGTGCATGTCTACTTATAGTAAATATATAATTATTAGTCTACTGTATGATAGTGTCACGTTCGTCGTTTGGATGAAGAGAGGAGGACCAAGGCGCAGCGTGATAAGAATACATTCTTCTATTTATTTAACGAAACGAAGAACACTTAAACAAACTATGCAAATCAACAAACGAACGTGAAGCTATAAATTAAACAAGTGCAGACACAGGCAACTTACATATAGACAATAACCTACGAAATACCCAACGGAATATGGCTGCCTAAATATGGTTCCCAATCAGAGACAACGATAAACAGCTGCCTCTAATTGAGAACCAATCTAGGCAACCATAGACATACAAACACCTAGACTAGTAAACACTGCATAAACATACAAAACACCTAGACAAGACTAAACACATACATCCCCCATGTCACACCCTGACCTAACCAAAATAATAAAGAAAACAAAGATAACTAAGGTCAAGGCGTGACAGATAGCTAGCAAATTAATTAGCTAACTAACGTTAGCCTGCCTAGCTGGAACTTCTGAAGGAAGAAAATGTTTATTTCTACAATTTCCAAAAGATAACCAAACAAAAACATATTTCCATTTTACTAGATGTGTTTGTGCCGTCATGTGCATTAGTAGCACAATTTCTAACTTATTTGCGTTTGTTTTTACTTACACTTGTATGTTGACTTCTCCATTGATGTTGTTTTTATGTTTTTGCAGACTTTTCTTAGCGGATCGTCGCTAATCGTCGCGAACTGAATTGTGGGGAGTTTCAGGCCCCAGAGTGAACATAATTATACACTCGCAAAGCCGACTAAAAACAAGGGCTGAGAGGATTACGTTGCAAATTTCCCTTGCTTGGCTATTTGAACCGCCCTCCAATATGGCGACGGGGATTCCCCCAAGGACAGAAGGGGAGGGTAAGTGGACAAGGGTGTGTCTTTTAAGTGTTTGGACTGCAACCTATGTGTTCTCACTTCAATAGCATGATACTCACCCCCGTTCTTATTGCTACTACCTCGGCTACATTGGTAGTAGTTAAATAAAAACAATTTTTTACAAAATGTACTACTGTTTTTTTTTTATTATTGGAGAATTATAGCTAGCCAACAATAGAAAAACCAAACTGTATGTACAGTAAGACAAAACATTTTTTCGAAATTAAAATGTTTGTTAACAAAACGTGCATACTATTATTTTCTTTCCTGAGAGGTATTGACACTTAATGGTATGTTAATAAGTGTGGAGGTAATTTTATTTTACTGAGAAATTTAAATGTGGAGATTGTTGGCTGTTTGTCCAATACAGAAGGATTTGTGTTGAAACTGTTTTTATCTGAGTATATCTTTCCAACTGTTTTATAACGGGATATTTTTCTAGTAGTAGGTAGAATATTTAAAAAGTGAATAGCTATACCAATATAAATTATTCATTCTTAAATGTAAAAACTGCTTGTACAGTGTGACAAAAATGTGTGCACACAGTCACATCTCAGGTATAGAGGCTAATGGATTTAGGCAGATAATTGTTCTATTTTACCTTTATTTAACTAGGCAAGTCAGTTAAGAACAAATTCTTATTTACAATGACGACCTACACCGGCAAAACCTGGACGACGCTGGGCCAATTGTGCGCCGTCCTGTGGTACTCCCAATTACGGTCGGGTTGTGATACAGCCTGGATTCGAACCAGGGTGTCTGTAATGATGCCTCTAGCACTGAGATGCAGTGCCTTAGACCGCTGCGCCTCTCAGGAGCCAGTGATGATGGGATGTCCAAGACCAGTTCCCTTCAAAAAAAGGGGCATTTAAAAGGAGGGACACAAAAATACATCACACCATGATTTTTGTATTTATTATTTTCAGTATTATACAACAAACCCAGTGGGGAACCGTCAGGGCCCTCTACGCCCTCAGAGAGGGCCTAAGGATAGAAACAAATCTGTATATATTTTTATATATTATAATTTGTAATTTTGTTTTCATTGATTTAATATTTTTTGGTTTTAATTGTAATGATCTTCCTATTGAATTTATTCAGTTTGTGTTAAAGGGTTAATATCCAAGAGAAAACATATCCAATCAGAATTTTTCATTGGTAGTCTCTTGGTAGAAATAATCTAGCTGGGCTCAACGCTCATTGGCTAGGCCCTCAGGCTTTGAATGGAAGACACCAGCCAACGTTATTGACATTGACTTCAATTACAGCAGCATTTTGGAATAACAGTAGAATCAACCAATCACAAATTGTCTTGTAATAGGTGGGACAATTGTATGATGCCTAAAGGCCCTCTAGAGGCCCTCTAGCCTTATCTTTTTACAGTGAGTGTATGTAACGATGGTGATGGCAACTGCAGAGAGAGTAATTGAGGATGCTGTGGTGGCTAAATTGTTAGCATCGCCCTTTTCAACTTTTAATGAAAGGTTAAATATTGTACAGACCGGGAGACCAACTCCTGCACTGCCTGATTTGGTGCAACGAGAAAAGAGTTTTGAAAGGCATTTTCAAGTTAATAATTATGAGCGCTATCCGTGGATAACCTTCTGTGAGCTGACAAAAAGGCTTTACTGTTGGAATTGCCTACTCTTCAGCACCAATAATAGCTCAACTTGGACAACTGGTTCAAAGATTTAGCCTGTTTGACAAAGTCAGCACTTCGTCAACACATCGAGTTTAAAAAACATTTTGGGGGAACAGGAGTAGACCTTCTTCTTAACAAGTTGCAGCGCAATGAGACACTTGCCCACAATGATAAAGTCAGGCACAACAGGGAGATTCTAAGGCGACTTATTCATACAGTTGTGTTTTTAGGCAAGCAAGAATTAGCATTCAGAGGACATGATGAGGGTAAAGAATCAGTTAATAAGGGAAACTACTTGGAAATACTGGATTTCTTGGCTGAGTATGAGAGCACGTTAAACTGCCAGTTGGCTGTGGCTACCGTGTTCACAGGCACTTCCAGCAAAATCCAAAATGACCTGATACGTCGTGAATGTAATGACAGGTGTCATGAAGGAAGACTTGAAGAAAACTCCCTTTGTAACCATTATGACGACAGACATCAGCAATGTAGCCCAAATGTATTATGTGTTGCGTTACACTACCGATGGTGGTGTGAAGGAAAGGTTTTTCAAATTTGAGGATGTAACTGTGGATAAACAGGCAGAAGCGGTTGCTGCCAGAATGATCAGCTTTTTGGAGGAGTGTGAATGCACGGCCAAAGTTGTGGCACAGTGTTACAATGGGGCCGCAGTCATGGCCTCTGGTATAAACGGAGTACAAGCCAAGGTGAAAGAAACTATCCCGCAAGCTCTGTTCATTCATTGCTATGCACACACTCTTAATCTGGTAATGTCACAAGGTGCTGGTAAACTAAAAGAATGCAAGATTTTTTTTCTCATCTTGGTCGGCTTAGCAGCGTTTTTCTCAAGATCTGTCAAACAAACAAAACTACTGGATGAAATATGCCAGCGAAGACTACCCAGAGTGGCGCCAACACGATGGCATTTCTCCTCAAGGTAAGTTTGCACTGTGTATGAAAAAAAGGCAGAATTCATTGAACTCTTTTGAATATATAATGGACCATCACGATGATTCTGATGAAGACACGGTTCACAGCGCAGATGGATACATGACGCACCTGACAAGCTTCAAGTTGTGCTTCCTGCTATCCGCGTTCTACTCCCTATTTGCATACTCCGACGTGCTGTTTGGAATATTGTAGAACAGGGAGTTTGACATGCAGTTCTGCTTGTCTAGAGTGGATGACTTCTGCAACACCACAGAGAGGGAAAAAGGAAAATTTGTTTCCATCTACGAGGACACCGTGAGTGAGACCGGAGTTCCAAGGGGAGCAGGCCACAAAGAGCTGATCTGCTCCACTTTCTCCAGCAGCAGAGACTAATTGATAGTATGCACCAATTGTATCTGCTCACCTGTCTAGTTTTGACCCTTCCAGTGTCCACTGCATCAGTAGAAAGAACATTTTCTGCACTAAAAAAGGATCCAGACATATTCCAGGAACACCACTGGACAGGCCCGACTGTCAGCCCTGGCTTTGATCTCAATCGAAAAATAACTTATTTCGGATTTAAAATCAAAAGACAAGCTTCATATCATTTTGAATACAATGTGTAAAATATTTCAATTTTAGATCACTGGTTGTGTGGTAAAAACAAAGGTAACGGCGTTGCGACGTTGCAATTGGAAGTACTGGGTACATGACATTTCGTGTTGTGGTGCATTTCTTTAATGTTGCATGCTGGAGATAGAACATCGAAAACAGCGCTACATTTTTCTCTCTGACAGCATAAACTGTCCGTGGTCTTGAAACAATGTGAGTAGTTGTGTGGTTGCACTTATTCCGCCACTCATTGAGTGACTGTTTGTTTAGGCAAATGTTTATTTGAAAAGACGCAACCGTATTTTCGTCTAACCTGGTTCCTGCTATCGATATTTGCAACCGTTGTGTACGTGTGCTGCTTCTGCGAGCCACAACCGAGGCGTGGCTTAGGACCGTTTGATTCTGTCATCAAAGAATTGCTTCTCCTATGTAGGTCTGCAAAAGAAAGGTCTCAAGTCATGCTCTGAAATACACAAGCATACGAGTCATCCATTTATATGTATGATGTCAGATCTTTTTCCGCAACTGAGAGCCTAGCTCCAGTAGTCACGGTTCGCCACTGAATAAACCGAACGGTAAAGTATTAATTATTAACAGTAAATTGACGTAAATCGCTATGGACTCTGGTTTTAGGCATAACTGGTGAATTATACAAAAAATGCCAATGAACAGTAGTAGTTTAACAGCAATTTACTGTAAAGACGTCTTGTATTTCGAATGGTCCTGTAATTTCACTCCACAGAAAACAGTACCCTAGTGTATTTTTAGAGCACCTAAAACCTTTTTATCCACTAGTGGGTGCATGGTATTGTTGTTTCTGGCTCATTAACATATTTTAAAGTATAACTTTTTAATGTATATAAACAAAGTGCATATAAATGTAACAATTCAAAACGAATACAATCTGAACAGCATAATAGAATATTGCACCATATCAAAGAAAAATACATAACAATGTGCAAAACTGCAGCATCACACTTAAAACATTAAACTGGTCCCTCTTTTCTCTCTCTTCTTTATTGCCATGTTATAACCAGCAGCACACAGCAATGCTGACCATATTTTGCTTTTATGAGAGATTTGCATTCAGAAATGCAAGCTGCCTCACTTTCGAGGGGCTGATGCGGTTTCTTCTCTCAGTAATTATTTGTCCCGTTTTCGAGAAGACGCTCTCAGAGGGAACGGATGAGGCCACTATGTAGAGTCTCCCTGTCATGACTTTAGTAAGCCGTGGGTAGACAGAGGCCTTGTTCTTCCACCAGCTCAGAGGATCTGCAGATCTTTGGAGGAGGGGCTCCTCCAAATAGGATCGGACCTCCATTATGGCATCTGCTGAGGGATTCCTTCGGCTGAATCCCCAGTTGCTCTCTCGTCAAACAGCATCCAAACAGCAGACGTTTGTGGCACTACTGCTGGTGCTTCTGCTCCATCTGCTCCCTCTTCTTCCTGTTGCCCTCATGCCTGAGCCAGCTGACTGCTGGGGCTGTCCCTCCCTGCTGCTGAGGTTATTCTTTGAAGAGCCTCATCAATCGCTCAAACATCACTGAAGCCTAACTTCTTAAACCTGGGGTCAAGTGCAGCGGTTTCTGATAGCACGTGATTATATTCCATTCTGTGGAACTTTCTGTCCGTTGATGAACATAGGGTGTCCATCAACTCTGTCACATGTCCTGTGGGTACATTTGCTTCTCTCTGGAGACTGGCTGTGATTCGCTGCAGACCCTTACACAAGTGTATCATTTTTTAGGCTGTCACATAGCTGAAAAGAGAGAACAGTAACTTATTAGGTCAGGTTCATCTTTTGTCCACTGATACTACATTCCCATCTACTGCTCATATGCATGTACAATATTGGATGAAATAATGATGTAGTAATAACTGCTTACTGTACCTCTCCCCACTGATCTCCACAGTGACCAGCTCAAAGGGTTCCAGGACTCTTTGCACACTGCCTCCACCACCTCCCATTCCTCTTGGGTCAGAGCATCAACAGGTGCATTGACAATGGCCAGGGTAGAGATGATGGCATCATTTGACTCAAGAAACCATTTCAACATATAACATTTTGATTTCTACCTTGTTGTGCAGTCTTGTTTAGGCCTCAGCTCAGGCATCCCCATCTGGTGTTGTGTGGACTTTAATTTTTCAGCACCTACTGTGCTCCTGTGGAAGTATTCCACAGCTGCTTTCACTTTGTCCACAGTGGCTTCATCACCTTCAGAGCATCTCTTACAATCAGGTTGATTGTGTGGGCAAGACATGGATGATGGGTCCATTTAAACATTTTCATGGCTTTGGTTATGCTAGCTGCATTGTCGCTAACACAACAGACCACTTTTCCATCTACTTGCCATTCTCTGGCCACTCTCAACAGTTCCTCTGCCAAGTTCTCTGAGGTGTGTCAGTCGCTGAACTCAAAGCAGTCCTGAAGACAGCTAGACATCGAAAAATCTTCAATGAAGTGACATGTAACCGACATGTAAGAAGTGGTTACCCTTGACGCCCAGCAGTCAGTGGTAAGGCAAACTGCAGTAGCTTTTAAGACTCTTTCCCGCACTGAAGCCTGTGTGTATAACGCACATCGTCGGGAGAAGGAGAAGAGGACCAAGGTGCAGCATGGTAAGTGTTCATACTATTTAATTAAAATATGAAACACTAGACAAAACAACAAACACGACAAACGAACAGTCCTGAAAGTTGAAACAAACACTAAACAGGAAACAACCACCCACAAATACAGGTGGGAACAGGCTACCTAAGTATGATTCTCAATCAGAGACAACGATAGACAGCTGCCTCTGATTGAGAACCATACCAGGCCAAACCCATAGAAATACAAAACAAGGACAACATAGAACACCAGACATAGAATGCCCACCCAAACTCACGCCCTGACCAACCAAAATAGAGACATAAAAAGGATCTCTACGGTCAGGGCGTGACAGTGTGCTCTCGTACAGTTGTGGAATAAGTGATTTTGAAAGTGTTTTCCTGCTTGGAATTGTGTACATTGGATTTAGACTATTGCTAGGATTTCTAAAACATCTGTCCTCCACGTTCGAAAATGTCTGGAAATCGGTGGCAATCATTTTAGCCAATGCAATATCAATTTGGCCTTGTTTTGCTATAGACATAGACTTTGGCATAAACTGGTCCATAGAAGACTGCGTTGATGTGGCTCGCGGAGTAGGACTACTTGACTGAGTGGATACATCTCCACTTGTGGAGGTGCTGGCTCCATCACTATTACTAGTAGGCCCTAGTTTCTCGAAGCTCCGCTACAGCTAGCTTCACAGTTGGGTGCACAGTTCGCATATGCCGTGTAGGTTGTGCGTAGAGCCGGCCTTATATGAGATTTTGTTTTGGCAAATTCTACACTGTGTTCTGACATTATCTACATTATTAAAATGCATCCAAATGCTACTGTGCTTCTGACTCATTTTCCAGCTGTTGATTTCACAGCTGTCCTTCATCTATCTCCTTGGCTGCTAAGTGTGTGACTGAGTGAGTTGGCTCGGCCCTCCCTCACGCATCTTTGGTTCACTGGTTGACACTGCGTGTCTGATTGACAGGAACAACAGGTGAGGCTGTTAGTCTGAGCAGACAGTCAGAACGAATGTGTGCGCTTGAGCATTTAGGCCTATATTATTATTATTTTTTTTTTGTTCTTTGAATTAGTTAATTCTATTCATTTGAATCTTTTGATTATTCATATCTTAATTTTTTTATATTTGTATAAATAGATTCGGCTCTTCTGATATGCGAGCCGGCTCCCAATGTTCACCTACAAGAGCCGACTCGTTCGCGAACGACCCATCACTACTGTTTTTCACTGTAGTCAATGCTAGTTTGGAAGCCTTTGATAAGGCCTATAAAAATATGATATGATATTCATAAATATTTTATATACACTACCGTTCAAAAGTTTGGGGTCACTTACAAATGTCCTTGTTTTTGAAAGAAAAGCACATTTTTTGTCCAATTAAAATAACATCAAATTGATCAGAAATACAGTGTAGACATTGTTAATGTTGTAAATGACTATTGTAGCTGGAAACAGATACTTTTTTATGGAATATCTACATAGACGTACAGAGGCCCATTATCAGCAACCATCACTCCTGTCTTCCAATGGCACATTGTGTTAGCTAATCCATGTTTATCATTTTAAAAGGCTAATTGATCATTAGAAAACCCTTTTGCAATTATGTTACCACAGCTGAAAACTATTGTTCTAGTTAAAGAAGCAATAAAACTGGCCTTCTTTAGACCAGTTGAGTATCTGGAGCATCAGCATTTGTGGGTTCGATTACAGGCTCAAAATGTCTAGAAACAAATAACTTTCTTCTGAAACTCGTTAGTCTATTATTGTTCTGAGAAATGAAGGCTATTCCATGTGAGAAATTGCCAAGAAACTGAAGATCTCGTACAACGCTGTGTACTACTCCCTTCACAGAACAGCGCAAACTGTCTCTAACCAGAATAGAAAGGTGAGTGGGAGGCCCCGGTGCACAACTGAGCAGGAGGACAAGTACATTAGAGTGTCTAGTTTGAGAAACAGACGCCTCACAAGTCCTCAACTCGCAGCTTCGTTAAATAGTACCCGCAAAACAGTCTCAACGTCAACAGTGAAGAGGAGACTCCGGGATGCTGGCCTTCTAGGCAGAGTTGCAAAGAAAAAGCTACAGTGGGAAGAACAAGTATTTGATACACTGCCGATTTTGCAGGTGTTCCTACTTACAAAGCATGTAGAGGTCTGTAATTTTTAGGGCAGCTCAGACGGCGCTGGGCAGGCAGGCGGCTCAGACGGCGCTGGGCAGGCAGGCAGGCAGCTCAGATGGCGCTGGGCAGGCAGGCAGCTCAGATGGCGCTGGGCAGACGGCAGACTCTGGCCGGCTGAGGCGCACAGTAGGCCTGGTGCGTGGTGCCGGAACGGGAGGTACCGGGCTAAGGACACGCACCTCAAGGCTAGTGCGGGGAGCAGCAACAGGGCGCACAGGACTCTGGAGACGCACAGGAGGCTTGGTGCGTGGTGCCGGAACTGGTGGTACTGGGCTGGAGACACGCACCACAGGGCGAGTGCGTGGAGGAGGAACAGGGCTCTGGAGACACACTGGAAGCCTGGTGCGTGGTGTTGGCACTGGTGGTACTGGGCTGGGGCGGGGAGGTGGTGCCGGATATACAGGACTGTGCAGGCGTACTGGCTCCCTTGAGCACCGAGCCTGCCCAACCTTACCTGGTTGAATGCTCCCCTTGGCTCGACCAGTGCGGGGAGTTGGAATAACCCGCACTGGGCTGTGTTGGCGAACCGGGGACACCATGCGTAAGGCTGGTGCCATGTATGCCGGCCCGAGGAGACGCACTGGAGACCAGACGCATTGAGCCGGCTTCATGGCACCTGGCTCAATGCCCAATCTAGCCCGGCCGATACGAGGAGCTGGAATGTACCGCACCGGGCTATGCACACGTACAGGAGACACCGTGCGCTTTACCGCATAACACGGTGTCTGCCCGTACTTTCGCTCTCCGCGGTAAGCTCGGAGAGTTGGCGCAGGTCTCCTACCTGACTTCGCCACACTCCCTTGTAGCCCCCCCCCCCCCCCCAAGACATTTTTGGGCTTAACTCTCAGGCTTCCAGCCTCGCTTCCGTGCTGCCTCCTCATACCACCGCCTCTCGGCTTTAGCTACCTCCAGCTCTTCACGAGAGCGGCGATATTCTCCAGGTTGTGCCCAGGGTCCCTTACCGTCCAGAATTTCCTCCCATGTCCAGAAATCCTGTGTTCGCTGCTCCTGTTGCTGCTTATCACGCTCCATGGTCCTGGTATGGTGGGTAATTCTGTCACGATCGTCTTTAGGTGAAAGAGAGGACCAAGGCGCAGCGTGATATAGATACATCTTCTATTTATTTGAGAAGATAAAAGGAACACTAATACAAACTAAACAAAAACAACAAACGACCGTGAAGCTACAAACGAAAGTGCAGACACAAGCTACTAATGTCAAACATAGACAATTACCCACAACCTACCTAATGCCTATGGCTGCCTTAAATATGGCTCCCAATCAGAGACAACGATAGACAGCTGTCTCTGATTGAGAACCAATCCAGGCAACCATAGACTTACACCTACACTGAACACAACCCCATGAACTCTACCAAAACCCCCTAGACAATACACACACCCTAGACTAGACAAAAAACACAAACATCCCCCATGTCACACCCTGACCTAAAATAATAAAGAAAACAAAGATAACTAAGGCCAGGGCGTGACAAGGGAGGAAATATAACTTTCTTAACCTGACTTAGTCAAAACTATTATGTGTTATTTTGCAAACCAAAGAGATATTGTTTTGTTTGTCATTATACTACAAGATTACAGTCACAGTGATATCCACTATTATTGTGGTGATAATGGAAGGTCTTGCACAAACAGCATTTAAAACCCCTCTTGTCATCTTCAAATTTCATATATACATTTGGGTTGTGAAGCTGTTGTTTACAATGGGTTATTAAGTTTCTAGATTGAAATTGCTATGTAATAACATGTTTTCCTCCATAATCATGCATGCCAATTGAAAAACACAATGCTTGTCATTGTGCAATCACAATAAATCTATTAAAAACAATGTACAACCATAACATTAGTGTACTAAATGCTTATTCCTTCTGGACTGCAGCTATTGGGTTAAAGTCTAAAGTAAGACACCACAGACAATTAAATACAACATGAAAGGGAATTCTGGATCTCTAAAGTAGTGGTTCCTCTAGGATAAACTACTGTAGGATACCAGGGATGTGTCCCAAATAATACCCTATTGTCTATTTAGTGCACTACTTTTGACCAGGACCCAGAGGGCTCTGGTCAGAAGTAGTGCGTTATATAGGGAATAGGGGGCCATTTGGGACACAGCCCAGCTAGGGATTGGATTCAGTCATTCATTCTCACTTCCTGAAATATTCAGGAGATATCTCTTCCCTCACGTTCCATCACACAACTTTCCTACACTCCTACCTGAGTGAGTGTGGTGTGAAGGCAGCCCTCTAGTGCACATTTTTGACAGCCACCCCCCACCCGTTTCGCTCTCTCTCTTGCTCTCTCTCTCCTCTCTCTCTCCCACAAACTCATCCTGAAGTGCACACACTCTGCTCCTGTCTCCTCTCACATCCTTTCACCTGCCATCCATACTCTCTTCAGTGCCTCTCACAGAGGCTTTTAACTCTCATCTCCTAACACACACACAGACTCCATCCTCCATCCCGGCCATAACATTTCCCCTCGGTAGGCTTACCTTGCCTTGCTCTTACAGCAGGGCAAAGCAAGGGGATGTCAGTGAACACGTGTATCTATGGGGGCATGTAGAGGAGATGCACTCACTTTCATGAGTGAGGAGTGAAAGGCCCTGGAGGTATGTCTGCAGAGAGAGTGATGTTATTCTGCTATAAGGAGCCGGTTAGAAGTTGGAGTTGAGTACTAGTTTCTGCCCTCGATGTCCCTTTTCTCTTCTTCTCCATCTTTAACTGAATTTCTCAGTAGATGTAAATAGCTTGATTTCTCTATAAGGTCTACTTCAAGTGGTAAGTATTTCTCGTGACTCCATAGAATTATAATTTTATATACTTTATGTTTCTCTATATATTCAACTACATGGGCTGGTAAAAAGCGGCAATTTATTAAACCGCCTCCTTAGGTAGCTCCAGTGAGAGTCATAAAAACGAATGTTAAAACGTTTCCTCTCTTATTTCTCTCTGACTCAAGCAGAGACAGACAGTGAAGCTACAGAAACAGATAATTCCAATTGAATGTGTTATTTTGTTGCCCTAGTTTTCCGTGCATCATTTCCCACCCACTCACATCTAAAACTGTTCCCGTTTTACTGTTTCTCTCTCTCACTCATTCATTCCCAACCTACTGTAAAATACAGACCTACTTCTCCACATTTATATACTGTACTCTCTCTTTTGTTTATCCATCCAGGTCTTAAATATTGAATATTCTTGCTTTCACAGCCCCCTCTTCTTATGGATTATGTCGGTGGTCATGAATGAATGTGGGGATATTTAAATCTCTCTGGGGGGTTTTTCATCAGTAGATTAACCCATTGACTTTCATCTCCAGCGACATCAGCCCAAGCTCGTTCCGAAAAGAGAGACTGTGCTTTTTTTCACTGAGCTTGAGGCTGCTTTATTCTCCGCAAACAACGATGATGTGGATGGGAATGTGCTTAAGCCTCTCCTTTCCATGTGGTACGGCGATTAGGAAGACACCATAATGGCATAGTTGTAACGAGCAGATTGCACACGCTTTGCCAGGACATCCTTCAGCGACCATGTGCAAGCTTCATCGTCACTTGGAGAACACGGTGGCTGTTTTGACACGCAGATTGTACATGTTAAGTCAGAACATCTTTTTTTTTATGTGAACATGTGCTAGCTTTATAGTCACTTGGACGACACATGTGTTGTCCATCTCGGGGCCTGATCATTCCGTTATTCCTCTGTTCAAATAGAACACTACACTCATCCCCTCATTCCTCTCCTCTTTTATCTCTCAAACCATAAGTCTTCATCTTGACACTAGCCATTAATCATCTGCTGATCAAAGTGTAAGGAAAAAAGAGCCAGGGGGGGACACTTGGACTTCGTCAAAGACCCTTTCACTTGGTTAAGTTGTTATAACCCAATATAGACTATGTACTAATTAAGGGCCCTAATGCTCGTAACTATTCTGACCCTCGTTCTTTTGAGACTTTGCATAAAATAATGTAAAGTCCTTTCAATAGGTTTTATTATGTATTTGTCCATGTTATGTAAGTTCCATTACCGGTCAAGGAGTTGAACTTAACATTTTCACATGTTTGCCAGAGGGTTTCAGACAGATACACCACTGAGAGATGAGGAAAGTAATGAAATCCCATTTGCAATTTAGACAGGATAGAAATCAACTGCAGTGTTATGTAAGCTAAGTACATTTTGAGTAAGTGCCTTGTGACAAACCCTAAGAATGTGACATATTGTAAGGACTGGGTGTCGGAGTGCGAAGTCAGGCGCAAGAAACAGAGGATGCAATAACAAATGTTCCTTTCATGAAACACGGAGAACTTCGGCCACCCTACTATACACATACACTGGGCGCTCTCCGTAAACTACCCCAGACACGGGGGGAACGAAAACAGTCCAGTAACAAACTCGAACATACACAAACACGTATAGTCCGAAACAAACACCACGCTTACAAACTAACAATCCCGCACAAAGAAACGGGCGGGCCGGCTGACTGATAAGCCCAACTAATTACAAACAAATACAAAACAGGTGTAACCAATAAACACATAAGGAGGGGGAGAAAAGGATCAGTGGCAGCTAATAGGCCGGTGACGACGACCGCCGAGCGCCACCCGAACGGGAAGGAGAGCCTGCCTCGGTCGGAGTCGTGACACATATCAACAAGCAGGGTCTTTACGGACAGCATGTCCATTGTCATGAACCGAGAGTTCATAGGGAGACATACAAGGTTATACAGGTTTATAGAGGGTTCATAGAGGATTGTAGAGGGTCATAAAGGTGAGCATTGCTGGACGAACAATAACTGAGACTTCCTCCGTAAATAATGACATGACGTAAAACAGCCATTTGATGAAGCAGACTGTTTCGAAGGGGGACAGATGAATGGTATAATTATATTCCCAAACACTTTTACGAGTTTTAACGTAGTAAACAAGCTGTAACAACTAAAGTTTGAGAGAAGAATATGATCTATGGCCAGTTCTCTGTCGAATTCCCCACAACAGCTCAACTGATTATAGAGAGGAGAGGGGGAGGGGGGGGGTGGGGGTGAGACTTAATGGCATCTGTCTGTGGAGGCTCAGTCAGACTGAATCCAAACCCTGGCTGTCTCTCTCTGGAGCGTGGGTTAACACAAAGAGAAGAAAGACCACTTTTATGTGGAGCTACTTTCTGCTTTGACAGCCACGGCAGGTTACATATGCAAGAGAAGTGAGGAAATACTGTTGAAGTGAGGAAAGACAAAGACTCTCACGGCTTTCTGATGAAGCCCATGCACTTCAGAGCATACTATGGCATAACAGTGATCCACGTGTAGAAACGAACAATTCACTAAAGAGGTCACACTCATGTTTATTATTATTATTATTTTTAAATGTAACCTTTATTTAACTAGGAAAGTCAGTCAAGAACAAATTCTAATTTGACATCACAGTAGGCTCTGGTGGTAATCACTCTGATTAATATTCTCATCTATAATTCTGTTGAAAGCAAGATGAATCAGAGTTCAGACACAGGGTAACCCGCTGCTGGTGTATTTATCGTTTCTCTGTTGATCCTCTCTGAGAAGCAGCAGTTGTGAGGAGTTTAGTTTGCCGGGGAGACGGAGTAGCATCGTTTGCATCAGAGAGAGAGAGAGAGACAGACAGACAGAGAGTGAGAGAGAGAGACAGACAGACAGACAGAGAGTGAGAGAGAGAGACAGACAGACAGACAGACAGAGAGTGAGAGAGAGAGACAGACAGACAGACAGAGAGTGAGAGAGACAGACAGATAGACAGACAGACAGACAGACAGACAGACAGACAGACAGGCAGACAGGCAGACAGGCAGACAGTGTGAGAGAGAGCGATAGAGAGAGAGAGGGAGAGAGAGACAGAGATAGAGAGTGAGACAGAGAGAGAGAGACAGAGAGAGAGAGACAGAGAGAGAGTGAGACAGAGAGAGAGAGAGAGCATGAGACAGCAAGAGAGAGGGACAGAGAGAGTGACAGGGCCTCATTTGCATGCTATCCGGAGCTATAAAAATGTCTCGTTATAATTTGAATTAATGGCGTAGCAGAGACAGAGATGGGAATGGAGACGGAGACGATCCTTCACAGAGCCTTCAGTTAGGTGGTAGTTAGTGGTGAAGGCTGCAAATCCTCTTTTCAGAGGCAGCGATTAAAGACATGCGAGACGGGAGAGCGAGAAAAACAAGCTAAAAAGTGACTGAAGAATCAGTGATGAAGTCCATGTGATCTCCAAGTCAATGTGTACTCTGCTCTGCTGTGACAGTTTTGTCTTGTGATGTATCAGATGTACAATTGCACATGCTTTACAGACCCAACAAGTATCTTAGCATGAGTTCAATTGTCAGATGTATCGTCTAAGCTGCAGGGGTGTCAAATTCAATTCCAGGAAGGCTGTGTGTATGCTGGTTTTTATTTTTTGCAGTGCCTTGCAAAAGTGTTCATCCCCCTTGGCATTTTTCCTATTTTGATGCATTGCAACCTGTAATTGAAATAGATTTTTATTTGGATTTCACTTAATGGACATACACAAAATAGTCCAAATTGGTGAAGTGAAATTTAAAAAATGACTTGTTTCAACAAATGCAAAAAAAAAAAAAAAACGGAAAAGTGGTGTGTGCATATGTATTCACCCCCTTTGCTGTGAAGCGCCTAAATAAGATCTGGTGCAACCAATTACCTTCAGAAGTCACATAATTAGTTAAATTAAGTCCACCGGTATGCAATCCAAGTGTCACATGATCTCAGTATATATACACCTGTTCTGAAAGGCCCCAGAGTCTGCAACACCAGTAAGCAAGGGGCACCACCAAGCAATCGGCACAGTGAAGACCAAGGAGCTCTCCAAACAGGTCAGGGACAAAGTTGTGGAGAAGTACAGATCAGGGTTGGTTTATAAAAAAATATCAGAATCTTTGAACATCCCACGGAGCACCATTAAATCCATTAGTAAAAAATTGAAAGAATATGGCACCACAACAAACCTGCCAAGAGAGGGCCAACGTGTGGTATCAGCACGTTTCAACCAGATGACATTGGCCTAGACCACATGTCAATCTCCAGTCCCCAAGGGCTGTGTGTCTGTGGGTTTTCGCTCCTCCCTTGTATTTGACTGATCGTTTAAGGTCATTGACTAATTAGGAACTCCCCTTCACCTGGTTGTGTAGGTCTTAATTGGACCTAAATTGAAAGTACAGTGGCTTGCGAAAGTATTCACCCCCTTGGCATTTTTCCTTTTTTTGTTGCCTTACAAGCTGGAATTAAAATAGATTTTTGGGGGGGTTGTATCATTTGATTTACACAACATGCCTACCACTTTGAAGATGCAAAATATATATTTTTGTGAAACAAACAAGAAATTGTCACGGTTCATGAATCCACTGCCTCCCTCTCTCTCTCTCTCTTTCTCTTTCTCTTTTTTTCTCTCTCTCTCTCTCTCTCTCTCTCTCTCGTGTTTGTGTGGGCGTGGTTCCCAATCTCGGCCTGATTGTCTGCGCCAGCTGGAATCACTTATCTTCTCTTGATATGTTCTGTAACCAGTGTTTCTTGTTGTCAGATCATTGTTACTTCCCTGAGGTTGTGTCGTGTGTCTGGGCTCTTTCTCTCGGCGCCCTTGTGTGGATTATCTTCTGGGCTCCTTCCTACCCATCCGGACACATTCCCCTGGATTTCTCAGCACGCTATCATCGGTATATGCGCCATAGTTCCTGGGTCGGATACCGTCTGAGTACAGTCTGTCTGTCCTGTTGCTGCTGTAAACTGTATTTCATTAAACCATCGTTGCTTGCATCTTGCATCCGCCTCTGTGTTGTCACAGAATGATCTGACCTCATCATGGATGCAGCGAGTTCAACGAGTCTGACCGAATTCATTTCCCGCAGTATCACGAGAATGGATCAACAAGAGGAGAACATCTCCAGCACAGGTCGGGCAGTACAAGCCCTTGTGATGCAGGTATCCCAGCTGACCCAACAATTACAACATCTGAGGGGTCTCGCTGCGCCACCTACACCGGCAGTTCAACCCGTCCCGCCAGAGCCGGATTCCCAGCTAGAGCCACGGCTACCGACACCAGAGGGTTATTCAGGTGATCCTGACTATTGCAGAGCTTTTCTTACGAGATGTTCCATGCATTTCTCGTTGCAGCCACGGACCTTCAACCGTGAACAGTCTAAGGTAGCATTCGTACTCACACTGCTATCAGGCAAAGCGGCTCTTTGGGGAACGGCGGTGTGGGCGAACCAGGACCCATGCTGCACCTCTTTTCAGACACTCTCCGAGGAGATGAGAAGGGTCTTCGATCGGGCCGTGGCGGGTAGGGAGGCGGCCCGACTACTCGCTGACCTTCGCCAAGGAGACCGTTCAGTATCGGAATACTCCATCCAATTCCGTACTCTGGCCGCAGAGTGTCAGTGGAAAGAGGAGGCACAGTGGGACATGTTCCTGCATGGGCTGGGGGACCGGATCCAGAAGGAGATCTATGTTCTGGACCTTCCCAGGAGTTTAAATGGACTAGTGGAACTAGCCTTGAGGGTCGACGCTCATCTGAGTCGTATTGGCCGCCGAGCATGCCCTAACAGACCGTATAACGACACGGAGGGCTGGCATGCCTGAGGCGGGAACACGGCCAGTTCAGCCTCCGCTCACGAACCCATGCAGCTGGGGAGAGCTCGCCTCTCCCGGGAAGAGAGGGAGAGGCGGAGATCCCAAGGACTCTGTCTCTACTGTGGTAGAGCGGGCCACTTTATCCACTCCTGCCCGGTAAAAGATCAGGCCCGGTAGTAAGTATGAGGCTACTATCGGGTGGTGTCACCACAGAGAAGACCTCATCATCTACTCTCCTCCCGGTAAGACTAAGATGGGCCACCCACACGCACGACACCCAAGCCTTACTGGACTCAGGAGCAGAGGGTAATTTTATGGACTTCAAGCTCGCTCACAAACTCCAGATTCCTATCACCTCACTCACGCACAAGATATCCGTCAACGCTCTCAATGGTCAAGAACTCCCCAACATTTCTCACACCACTGAACCTATCACACTCATCACTTCTGGCAATCACACTGAGACACTATCATTTCTACTAATGGACTCACCCCTTGCACCATTAGTTCTCGGCCACCCTTGGCTCACCCAACACAACCCCAGAGTTGACTGGGGTCATAACTCTATATCCATGTGGAGTAACAAGTGTCTTGAGTCCTGTTTAGTGTCTGCTTGTTCATCTGTGTCTGATTCTGTGTTTCTAGAGGAGGCAGTGGATTTGTCTAACGTGCCCGTTGAATACCTCGACCTGAAGGAGGTGTTCAGCAAGTCCCGTGCTGCTTCTCTTCCTCCGCATCGTCCCTATGACTGTGCAATAGAATTATTGCCAGGTGAGTCTCCGCCTAAAGGCAAGTTATATTCACTCTCTGTTCCTGAGAGGGAGGCTATGGAGAGATATAACTCTGATTCTCTGGCCTCTGGATTCATTCGTCCTTCCTCTTCTCCAGCGGGGGTGGGGTTCTTCTTTGTGGGGAAGAAGGACGGATCTCTGCGTCCTTGCATTGATTACCGTGGGTTGAATAACATCACAGTGAAGAATACCTATCCCTTACCGTTGATGTCCTCAGCCTTTGAAAGGTTACAGGGAGCATCCGTGTTCACTAAGTTGGATTTACGTAATGCATATCAATTGGTTCGCATAAGGAGGGGGGATGAATGGAAGACCGCGTTTAACACCCCCAGAGGGCACTTCGAATATTTGGTCATGCCTTTTGGGCTATCCAACTCCCCAGCGGTTTTCCAGGCACTCGTCAATGACGTGCTGAGAGATATGATTGATCAGTTCATATATGTTTACCTGGATGACATACTGATTTTTTCTTCTTCTCTCCAGGAACACGTTCAGCACGTCAGACGAGTGCTTCAGAGGTTGTTGGAGAATGGACTTTTTGTCAAGGCGGAGAAATGCATTTTTCATGCACAATCCGTTCCATTCCTAGGTTACATCGTCTCGACTGAAGGTATTCACATGGATCCTGACAAGGTTAAGGCTGTGGTGGATTGGCCAAGCCCAGATTCCCGTAAGGCTCTACAGAGGTTTCTGGGATTCGCCAATTTCTACCGGCGTTTCGTTCGCAACTTTAGCCAGATAGTCGCTTCTCTTACCGCCTTAACCTCCCCCAGAGTGACGTTCAGGTGGTCCGATACAGCCGAGGCTGCATTCGCCAAACTCAAGAGTCGCTTTGTTTCGGCCCCCATCCTCATAGCTCCCGATCCCTCGCGTCAGTTCGTGGTGGAGGTGGACGCTTCAGAGGTGGGGGTAGGTGCGGTACTTTCCCAACGTTCCTCTTCTGACGACAAGATGCACCCTTGCGCGTTCCTGTCCCATCTGTTATCACCTGCGGAACGCAACTACGACATTGGCAACAGAGAGGTGTTGGCAGTGAAGTTAGCAATGGAGGAGTGGCGCCATTGGTTAGAGGGTTCGGGGGTACCTTTTATAGTTTGGACCGATCACAAGAATTTGGAATATATCAGAACCGCCAAGCGACTCAACTCCAGGCAGGCGCGGTGGGCACTCTTTTTCGGACGTTTTGACTTCTCTCTCTCGTATCGCCCGGGTTCCAAGAATGTCAAACCCGATTCCCTTTCTCGCATTTTTGACCATTCCGAACGCCCATCCACTCCCGAGTGCATCCTACCCGGGACCCTAGTGGTCTCCACACTCACATGGGAGGTTGAATCGAGGGTCAAAACGGCCTTAGAAGGGGTAAAGCCTCCGCCCGGTTGCCCGCCTAATCGGTTGTTTGTGCCGGAGGGGTGTCGGTCCGATGTTATTCGGTGGGGGCATTGTTCCAACGTAGCGTGTCATCCAGGAGTCAGCCGCACTAGCTTTTTGGTTAAGCAACGCTTTTGGTGGCCACTGATGGCTCGTGACATTCACAGTTTTGTCTTGGCTTGCTCGGTTTGTGCCACTGGGAAGACTTCTAATCGACCTCCAGATGGGTTACTCCAACCGCTGTCGGTCCCTTCGAGACCCTGGTCCCACATCGCGCTAGATTTTGTTACCGCCCTCCCACCCTCCCAGGGCAAGACGCTTGTTTTGACCGTGGTGGACCGGTTCTCGAAGGCAGCTCATTTTATTCCCTTGCCTAAATTACCATCTGCCAAGGAGACAGCGGTAACTGTCGTGGATCACGTCTTTCGCTTACATGGCCTGCCGATGGACGTAGTTTCTGACAGGGGGCCCCAATTTGTGTCCAAGTTTTGGCAAGAGTTTTGTAGGTTACTGGGAGCGAGTGTCAGTCTGTCTTCAGGGTTTCATCCCCAGAGCAACGGTCAAACGGAGAGGGCCAACCAAGATTTGGAGAGAGTGTTGCGATGTTTGGTTTCTAAGAATCCCTCTTCCTGGAGTCAACAACTCTCTATGGTTGAGTACGCTCACAATTCGTTGCCAGTGGCAGCCACGGGTCTCTCTCCGTTTGAGTGTAGTTTAGGTTACCAGCCACCTATCTTTCCCAGTACGGAGTTCGAGGTCACTGTGCCCTCCGCTCACGCTTTCATCCAGAGGTGCCGTCACGCATGGAGCAGAGCCCGTGAGACTCTTCTCCGGGTGGGGGCGCGCACCAAGGCTAAGGCCGATCGCCGCCGGTCGAAGCCTCCGGTATATGTCGTTGGCCAAGGAGTGTGGCTTTCTACTAAGAACATTCCACTCCGATCCGTTTCGAACAAGCTTGCCCCCAAATTTATCGGCCCGTTTAAAGTCACCAGGATCATTAGTCCGGTGGCGGTCCGGCTCAAGCTTCCTCCGGCGTATAGGAGAATTCATCCTACCTTTCATGTGTCTAAAATAAAACCTGTGTTTCAGGCACGCATTAACCCGCCGGTCCCGGTTCCCCCGCCGCCACGACTTGTTGATGGGGAACCCACCTTTTCTGTCAATCGTATTTTGGACTCTAGAAGGAGGGGACGCGGAATCCAGTACCTGGTGGACTGGGAGGGTTACGGTCCGGAGGAGAGAAGTTGGGTACCTGCTAGGGACATTCTGGATCACTCCCTTATCGATGATTTCAATCGACAGGTAAATTCGCCTGGGAACGCCAAGAGGCGTTCCTAGGGGGGGGGGGGTATTGTCACGGTTCATGAATCTACTGCCTCCCTCTCTCTCTTTCTCTTTCTCTTTCTCTTTTTCTCTCTCTCTCTCTCTCTCTCTCTCTCCCGTGTTTGTGTGGGCGTGGTTCCCAATCTCGGCCTGATTGTCTGCGCCAGCTGGAATCACTTATCTTCTCTTTATATGTTCTGTAACCAGTGTTTCTTGTTGTCAGATCATTGTTACTTCCCTGAGGTTGTGTCGTGTGTCTGGGCTCTTTCTCTCGGCGCCCTTGTGTGGATTATCTTCTGGGCTCCTTCCTACCCATCCGGACACATTCCCCTGGATTTCTCAGCACGCTATCATCGGTATATGCGCCATAGTTCCTGGGTCGGATTCCGTCTGAGTACAGTCTGTCTGTCCTGTTGCTGCTGTAAACTGTATTTCATTAAACCATCGTTGCTTGCATCTTGCATCCGCCTCTGTGTTGTCACAGAAATAAGCCCACCAAACCCACAGACCAGGAAAGAATGGCATTAATCAGAGAGGCAACAAAGAGACCAAAGATAACCCTGAAGGTGCTTGTCATGTTCGTCGTAGTGAGGAGACCAAGGCGCAGCGTGATGTGAATACATTATTTTTGAATAAACAAATGAACCACTAAACAAACTAACGAAAACAACAAAACGGAGTGCTGACATGCAACTACACATAGACCACTACCCACACAGCAAGGTGGAAAAAGGCAACCTAAGTATGGTTCTCAATCAGAGACAACGATAGACAGCTGCCTCTGATTGAGAACCACACCTGGCCAAACACACAGAAATACAAATCATAGAAAAAAGAACATAGAATGCCCACCCAAATCACACCCTGACCAAACCAAAATAGAGACATAAAAAGCTCTCTACGGTCAGGGCGTGACCTGCAAAGCTCCACAGCGGAGATTGGAATATGTGTCCATAGGACCACTTTAAGCCGTACACTCCACAGAGCTGGGCTTTATGGAAGAGTGGCCAGAAAAAAAGCCATTGTTTAAAGAAAAATAAGCAAACACGTTTGGTGTTCGCCAAAAGGCATGTGGGAGACTCCCCAAACATATGGAACAAGGTACTCTGATCAGATGAGACTAAAATGTAGATTTTTGTCCATCAAGGAAAATGCTATGTCTGGCGCAAACCCAACACCTCTCATCACCCCCGAGAACACCATCCCCACAGTGAAGCACGGTTTTGGTGGCAGCATCATTCTGTGGGGATGTTTTTCATCAGCAGGGACTGGGAAATTGGTCAGAATTGAAGGAATGATGGATGGCGCTAAATACAGGGAAATTCTTGAGGGAAACCTGTTTCAGTCTTCCAGAGATTTGAGACTGGGACGAAGGTTCACCTTCCAGCAGGGAACAGAACCTAAGCATACTGCTGAAGTAGCACTCGAGTGGTTTAAGGGGAAACATTTAAATGTCTTGGAATGGCCTAGTCAAAGCCCAGACATTCATCCAATTGAGAATCTGTGGTATGACTTAAACTTCTTATGGATAGGGGGCAGCATTTTCACGTTTGGATGAAAAGCGTGCCCAGAGTAAACGGCCTCCTACTCAGTCCCAGATGCTAATATATGCATATTATTATTAGTATTGGATAGAAAACACTCTGACGATTCTAAAACTGTTTGAATGATGTCTGTGAGTATAACAGAACTCATATGGCAGGCAAAAACCCGAGAAGAAATCCAAACAGGAAGTGGGAAATCTGAGGTTTGTAGTTTTTAAACTCAGCCCCATTGAATATATAGTGGGATATTGGTTATGTTGCACTTCCGAAGGCTTCCACTAGATGTCAACCGTTTTAGAACGTTGTTTGATGCTTCTACTGTGAAGGGGGGCTGAATGAGAGGGGAATGAGTCAGAGGTCTGCCAGCAGCCTCGAGCTCAGTCACGCGTATTCACATGAGAGGTAGCTCTCGTTCCATTGCTTTTCTACAGACAATGGAATTCTCCGCTTGGGACATTATTGAACATTTATGATAAAAACATCCTAAAGATTGATTCTATACATCGTTTGATTTGTTTCTACGACTAGTAATATAACTTTTTGGAATTTTCATCCGACATTTCCTCTGGACTTGCACGCGCCTCGTGAGTTTCGATTTGTTTACCAAACGCCCTAACAAAAGGAGCAATTTGGACATAAATGATAGACTTTATGGAACAAATCAAACGTTTATTGTGGAACTGGGATTCCTGGGAGTGCATTCTGACGAAGACAATCAAAGGTAAGTGAATATTTATAATGCTATTTCTGACTTATGTTAACCCCAACATGGCAGATATTTATTTTGGCTGGTTTGGGCGCTGAGCTCCGTGCTCAGATTATTGCATGGTATGCTTTTTCCGTAAAGTTGTTTTGAAATCTGACACAGCGGTTGCATTAAGGAGAAGTTTATCTAAAGTTCCATGCATAACACTTGAATTTATAACATTTATAATGAGTATTTCTGTGAATGGATGTGGCTCTCTGTAAAATGACTGCATGTTTTGGAACTACTGAACATAACACGCCAATGTAAAATTTGATTTTTGGATATAAATATGCACTTTATCGAACAAAACATACATGTATTGTGTAACATAAAGTCCTATGAGTGTCATCTGATGAAGATCATCAAAGGTTAGTGATACATTTTATCTCTATTTGTGCTTTTTGTGACTCCTCTCTTTGGCTGGAAAAATGGCTGTGTTTTTCTGTGACTTGGTGGTGACCTAACATAATCGTTTGTGGAGCTTTCGCTGTAAAGCATTTTTGAAAACAGACACTGTGGCTGGATTAACGAGAATTTTATCTTTAAAATGGTGTCTAATACTTGTATGTTTGAGAAATTTGATTTATGAGATTTGTTTATTTGTATTTGGAGCCCTGCAATTTCATTGGCTGTTGGCGAGGGGTTCCAGCAGAACCCATCCAACTTGAAGGAGCTGGAACAATTTTGCCTTGAAGAATGGGCCAAAATCCCAGTGGCTAGATGTGCCAAGTGTAACAGTTTAACTTTAGTCCGTCCCCTCGCCCCGACCCGGGCGCGAACCAGGGACCCTCTGTACACATCAACAACAGTCACTCACGAAGCATCGTTACCCATCGCTCCACAAAAGCCACGGCCCTTGCAGAGCAAGGGGAACCACTACTTCAAGGTCTCAGAGCAAGTGACGTCACCGATTGAAAGGCTATTAGCGCGCACCACCGCTAACTAGCTGGCCATTTCACATCCGTTACACAAGCTTATAGAGACATATCCCAAGAGACTTGCAGCTGTAATTGCTGCAAAAGGTGGCTCTACAAAGTATTGACTTTGGGGGATGAATAGTTATGCACGCTCAAGTTTTCAGTTTTTTTGTCTTATTTCTTGTTTGTTTCACAAAAATATATATTTTGCATCTTCAAAGTGGTAGGCATGTTGTGTAAATCAAATGATACAAACCCCCCCAAAATCTATTTTAATTCCAGCTTGTAAGGCAACAAAAAAAGGAAAAATGCCAAGGGGGTGAATACTTTCGCAAGCCACTGTACTTTCAATTTAGGTCCAATTACACAACCAGGTGAAGGGGAGTTCCTAATTAGTCAATGACCTTAAACGATCAGTCAAATACAAGGGAGGAGCGAAAACCCACAGACACACAGCCCTTGGGGAATGGAGTTTGACATGTGGTCTAGGCCAATGTCATCTGGTTGAAACGTGCTGATACCACACGTTGGTTACCTCCATTTCTTTGTAGTATGGCCCCTGTAGCCCTATGTGACTGGTGCAGGTCAGAGGTTTTAGTTCTGCAGGATCTGCCGTTTACAGAAAACGGAAACAAGAGAGACCTCGTTTGAGTACCAAATGGCACCCTATTCCCTATATAGTGTGACCATGCTCCATTGGGCTCTGGACAAAAGTGGTGCACTATATAGGGAATAGGGTGCCGGGAATAGGGTGCCCTTTTGGGCTCAGTCCTCCTCTTCAGCTGTTATTCTCTGACATCTAGGTATTCCCTGGTTAGTGTCAGTTCAGGTTATCATTTCCCCATGTAGCCACTACATTTATACAGTATCAGCAGCACCAAGGTCTAATAGCCTAAGGCTACATTCATGAATCTGACTCAAACTGATGCCAGGCTGTCTCAATACACTCGTTTTGTGCATACTGTACATGCATCGTGATATGCATAGCAGTTTCTGATCTTTGATTCACTGCAGCAAATTCACCCATCAATCTTGCTGCATATAGGAGTGAGCGCAGTAAGAGTCCCAAGGAGAGAGGAGAGTCTCATAACTCTCCTTCACAAGATGCCATCATTCTTACTCACAACGCAGGCATTACTAAGTCATTTCAGGCCCCATTCTGTAAAGGCCAGGATGAGTTAACTAGGGTATGAGAGAGAAAGAGAGAGAGAGAGAGAGATCTGTTGTCTTTCACCTCCCCCCCCAAGAGTCCTGTCACGTCATGAGTGTCTATGATATGATCAGATGATTGTTTGGGATTGGGGTTGATTTTTCTCTGAGCTCAGCTGAAATCATCCAGAGAAACTCTAACTCAACCTCCTAGTTTGTTTTATGCTTGATGAGTTACAGAAGACAGTAGTAGTGTATCATAATTGCTTTTGTGTACAAGATATATGGTCCAAATGGTGTCCAATATCTGTCTAGGTCAGCAGTTGGGTGAGCGTATTGTAAATGGAATGGGCCAGAGGAAAGCTTTCTCTCAGAACGTCCCCGGACATGAAAGTTCATATCCTAGATCCTAGCCATCATAATGCGGCTGAACTTGCAAAAGCCCTCTGCCTTCGTGACAGAACACTGGGGCAAGTGACTCAGAATGAAGCTCTCTTTTTCTCTTCCTACAGATATCATGTTTAGAGGCAGGTGGATCAAAACTTTGCAATGAGAGCAGGAAGGCGTCAGTACAATGCCCCCTCTCAGTCTCAGTGCTCCCAGTATTAACTAGTCATTTGGCAGGAATGTGAGATGTGAGCGCAGAGCAGAGCTACCCCCTTGGCTCCCTGTCAACAGTAGGATAGACCAATCCCACCACACACACACACACAATCCAGGTGGAGCCTGGTGAAAGCACTGTCTGTTCTGTAACCTCCAGAAGAATTCACTGCATGGGTAAAAGAGATACTCCGAATCCTACAGTGGTTTACTGGGCTGTGCGCTTCATCAAAGGGGTATACTACAAAGCAGGATCAATGAGGAATAACTATCGATTTTCTGGTTCATTAAGAAAGCTACATGTAGATATGTTTTTTTTTGGGGGGGGGGTTGTTGAGTCAATTAGACCATGCCCATTTCAAGCGTATCTTTCTAAAAAATAAAGTAATTTCTGAATATTTAGTTAGCTGGCTCATTCATTGATCTTGCTTTGGTGTATACCCCACTGGTTGTTTCACTTCATTCACCGCAGACATATTGCAATGATCTGACCCTTGAGGTAGGGATTCTTCAGGTGTTTAAGCATTCAACTCTTCCTAGTTTAGACAATACAGTGTTTTGAGCTGTTTTGGTTCTGCGCATTACTAAGGAATGGTAATCATGGGTTGATTGACTCAACAATCTCTTTCTTTTTTTTTCTTTTTTTTTTTTACATAATAATAGAGTAGTTCGTTCCTCTAGGTCTAGGTCAGCTGTTTGGGTGAGCGTATTGTCAATGGAATGGGACGGAGGAAAGCTTGCTCTCAGAACGTCCCCGGACATGAAAGTTCATATCCTAGACCTAGATCCATGCCCACCATAATGCAGCTGCATTTGCAAAAGCTCTCTACTGTCACAAGTGTAGACAGGAGTAGGCAAGAGGCAGTCACAGGTTTAGAACTACTGAGTTCATTAAAGCACTATATATATATATATATATATATATATAGTGCTTTAATATATATATATATAAAAGCGGGACGAAACCCAAAGTGCAAAATAATAAAGTACTCAGGAAATAGTGGGAGAGATTCCTCTCAGGAAAACAAGCAACTGTAACGTCTGCGTCCAACTCACACTCCCAAACACTTAGATCCCCGGGAACGCAGCCCACTTTCCAGCTCACTCTCCAGATCCCAATCACCGGAATTCTAATCACCTGTTCACACACCTGCATGTCATCATCCCACACTATTTAGTTCAGTTCCTTGCACCCCATCACTGTGAGGTATTGTTTGTTTTGAAAAAGACACACTTTTTCAGAGCGCTGGTTTTTTCCCATCCTTCTCTCCTCCCATGTATGATCGTTTTTGCCTGCCTCTCTCATGACTGCCTATGCCCTGCCTGTACTGTTGCCATTTTTGAATCTACCGTGTATGACCTTCTGCCTGCCCCTGGACCCAGCTACCTGCCTCCTCCCATGGTCCCTTTCATTAAACACCTGCTGCGAGCTGTGCTAGAAACCAGCTCTCTGTCTCCCTCGTGTTCATTACAGCAACATTTACAATGACCGACAAAGACAAATGACAGAGGGAGTGTATATATAGAGTGGAATTGGAACCAGGTGTGTGTGTAATGATGACGAGACAAGTCCGGGGTTGATGAGTGAAGGGTGTTTGCCAGCAGCAGGTGCGGCAGCAGCTATAAGGCTGGCGACGCCGAACGCCTGAGCTGGACAGACGGAGGAGCCAAAGCAAAGGCTGGTGTGACATCTACCTTCGTGACAGAACACGGGGGCAAGTGACTCAGAATGAAGCTCTCTTTTTCTATTCCTACAGATATCATGTTTAGAGGCAGGTGGATCAGACTTTGCAAGGAGAGCAGAAAGGCGTCAGTACAATGCCCCCTCTCAGTCTCAGTGCTCCCAGTATTAACTAGTCATTTGGCAGGAATGTGAGATGTGAGCGCAGAGCAGAGCTACCCCCTTGGCTCCCTGTCAACAGCAGGGATGATTGTTGAGCTTAAGTCAATCTTTTTGAACATATTTTTTTACATAATGAGAGCAGTTCGTTCCTCAATCAAGAGTTGGACACCCTTTTGCCCTCAGAACCTGAGTGTCAAAAGCCTTCCACAGAGATGCTGGCCCATGTTGACCGCATTGCTTCCCACAGTTGTCAAGTTGACTGGATGTCCTTTGGGTGGTGGACAAGTCATGAAACACACGGGAAACTGTTGAGCATGAAAAACCCAGTAGCGTTGCAGTTCTTGACACACTTAAACCGGTGCACCTGGCACCTACTACCATACCCTGTTCAAAGGCACTTTGTCTTGCCCATTCACCCTCTGATTGGCACACATACACAATCCATCAATTGTCTGAAGGCTTCTTTAACCTGTCTCCTCCCCTCCACCTACACTGATTGAAGTGGATTTAAAATGTGACCTCAATAATGGATCATAGCTTTCACCTGGATTCACCTGGTCAGTCTGTCATGGAAAGAGCATGTGTTCCTAATGTTTTGTACACTCAATGTAATATACAGTCAGGTTTCATAAGTACTTGGACAGTGACACAATTTGCATCATTTTGAGAAGAGAAGAGTATGGAGAAGGGAAGGAACTGCTCATGATCTGAAGCATACCACCTCCTCTGTGAAACATGGTGGAGGTCCACCTGCACTGTGAAGTGCCATTCAATGAGTTTTGAAACATTTGGCTGATTCTGAGCAGATAATATAGCCCTTAACACTTCAGAATTCATCCTGCTGCTTTTGTCAGCAGTCACAGCATCAATAAATCCAAGGGAACCAGTTCCATTGGCAGCCATACATGACCACGCCATAACCCTACCTCCACCATGTTTCACAGAGGAGGTGTTATGCTTCGGATCATGAGCAGTTCCTTCCCTTCTCCATACTCTTCTCTTCTCATCATTCTGGTACAAGTTGATCTTTGTCTCATCTGTCCATAGGATGTTGTACCAGAACTGTACAAGCTTTTTTAGATGTTTTTTGGCAAACTCTAATCTGAACTTCCTGTTTTTGAGGCTTACCAATGGTTTACATCTTGTGGTAAACCCTTTATATTTACTCTGGTGAAGTCTTCTCTTGCTTTGCTTTATCTTGGCCAAGTCGCAGTTGTGAACGGGAACTTGTTCCCAACTAGCTTACCTGGTTAAATAAAGGTGAAATAAATCAAAATGGTTGTCTTTGACACAGATATGCCTACCTCCTGGAGGGTGTTCTTGATCTGGACAACTGTTGTGAAGTGGTTTTTCTTCTCCAGGGAAAGAATTATTCTGTCATTCACCGCAGTTGTTTTCCGTGGTCTTCCGGGCTTTTTGGTGTTCCTGAGTTCATCAGTGTGTTCTTTCTTCATAAGAATGTACCAAAATGTAATGTTTTCGCTATCTCTCTGATGAGTTTGTTTTGATTCTTCAGCCTAATGATGGCTTGCTTCACTGGCAGCGACAGCTCTTTGGACTTCATATTGAGGGTTAACAGCAACAGATTCCAAATGCAAATTCCACACTTGAAGTCAACTCTAGACCTTTAATCTGCTTCCTTGTAAATTAACTAATGAGGGAATAACACACACCTGGCCATGGAACAGCTGAGCAGCCAATTATCCAATTACTTTTGGTCCCTTAAAAAGGGGGGTGGGGGGGGGCACATATAAAAAGTGCTGTAATTCCTACACCGTTCACCCAATTTGGATGCAAATACCCTCAAATTAAAGCTGAAAGTCTGCACTTTCAGCTCATGGTCACGATTTAATTTCAATATGTTGTTCTCGAAAATATGCTGTGGTAGACAGCTAAAATAATAATAACTTGGTCAATGTCCAAATATTTACGGGCCTGACTGTGTGCTATACTGTAGATGCATCTCTATCCTCCTCTCTCATATGAACGGGAGAAAGAAATCCTTCAACAGGAAGAGCTTAAGATGTGTTTATTACCCCTGCTGCGTAGGTGGTAGCCTGTTTCTCTCCCTCTCTCGCTCTCCCTGTCTTTGTCAATTATTTCTGACGTGACACTAAAAGAAGGCCAGGGATGAATAATGAGGAGCTTGGCATGCAGACGTATGCTGAACGGAAATCCGATTTGCAGGGATGGGAATGTAATAGTCGTTCAAAAAAGGGCAGCCGTACATAAGACGACATAGAAACATGAGAAATGTGGAAGATGGAAGGGAGGCTCGTGGTCCTTTTACGTCATTGAAATCGAAGACAAGTGGTTTGGAAGAGAAATACGCACGCACGCACACACACACACACACACACACACACACACACACACACACACACACACACACACACACACACACACACACACACACACACACACACACACACACACACACACACACACACACACACACACACACACACACACACACACACAGCAGTAGAAGGATCCCCGAGGGTGAAGCACACCCACCTCTCTGCAGGGACACGCTGAGCAGTAAGTAAATGTAAACGGGGGATCTACAGCGTCAGATAAACTACAGCTGCTGGGCTTTGCCGCCCAAAGGTAAATTCAATTACAGGTATTCGGCAGGCAGAGTGCTGCAGGATAATGAGAGAGACTGGCATCCCTTCAGAAAATGAATGAACCCCCTGGGTTAGACTACACACACACACGCACAGGCACACACACACACACACACACACACACACACACACACACACACACACACACACACACACACACACACACACACACACACACACACACACACACACACACACACACACACACACACACACACACACACACACACACACACACACACACACACACACCTCTGTTTGCCGCCACCAAATGCCTTTACGTGGGCAGAGAGGAGTCTGGGATATGCTTCCCCTTCACACCAACACAGTGGGAATGATACTATTACAGCAACCAGCTCTGAGGGCTGAGGTAAGGGAACCGGGAAGGGAGTGTAACCTCAGCAACCACCATAAGCTCACCATATGCAGAGAGGTGTGATCCAATAATAACTTGATTGACTGCAGATCCAGAGTGTATGTATTTGCATATGGGTGCAATGTGGTCTTCGGGTAGGCCTATAAGCTTTTGATCCTCAATGTTCTGTCTGTCTTTTCTGTTGGTCCCCTTCATCCTAATGCCGATCATTCCATTGAGTGACATGAAACAAGTGAGCACACAGGAGCTTCTATTATATTAACCCTTCAAATCTATATAGATTTAATGCTTCCTATATTTCACGGTGGTTGTAATTTAACAGATGGTATCTTAGGTACTTTTAATATCACTCTAGCCATTATTGTTTGTGGATTTTCATTCCCAGATATGATTTTAAGGTATGTGTAAAATTCCATGTCTGGCATGCAATCACATCAACACAATGCCCTAAAGTTATCTTTGGCCAATTCCCTTTTCTGTCTGAAGGGCACAATTGTGTATCTTTTGTAAAAAAATGAAAAACAGAGAGATAACAGAGCTATGTTCAGTAAACAAAGCAAAGTACTGTATCTTGAATGTAGTCGACTAGCGTCATACATCAGGGCGGAGCTTTATGAATGTAAATGAAAGACTCGAACGCGTTATCGTCTGTCATCGGGATGCCTATATTTTCGCAAAAGCTTCCCTCTCTGCGGCTTATTAATGATACCATGTTGCTGTGGAGGGGCGAAAGCATGTCATTTACATCCTACAAGCCTGAAGCCTCAACACCGCTGAATTTCCCCCAGATGAAATTGTGCAGCAGAGGACAGTAATTCAGAGGGTAGTATGTCTAGATCTGGGTGCACTCACACTCAACACGAGTCCCAGCGGGGTTGGAGAGAGGCTGTGAGAGAGAGATTATATAGTGAGTGACTCTAGCGGTGTGAGACGAGCCAGTACCCCATACCCCCATGAATTATTATCCTTGAGCATTACCTCTCTGGATAGAGCACTGCACAATGCAGAATGGGGATGGTGGTTGGTGTTCCACAATCACAGAAGTGTTTATCAAAACCAACCAACCCCCGCCATGTAGCTCTCAGTGCTGCCCTGTCTTGACCACGTCTGATGCGGCTGAGCCTTAAAGCCGTCTAATGCCCCTTTAATATGTGTAAACAGAAAGTTTGGGCTGTAACTCTGAGATGAGGAGAGCTGGAGTGTATTCATTAGGCATCAAAACCGACTGAAACCGGGAGGGACTACATGAACTTGTCCAATAAGAAACGCTTGTTTTCGTTTTCCATTGCAAAGCGTTTTGCTACGGCGTGCCCTAATGAACATGACCCTGGATAGCTACTGTACCTACTGCAGCTGGAGCCACTCAGACCATGCAGGCCAGCCCTACCCACAGCTCACAGGACCAGGCTGTGCAAACACCTGCAGCCCCACATCAAACAGCAACCCTCATAGGACAGCCCATGAGAAGGACCTGAGAACTGGGACAGCCTCAGGGCAAAGTCTGGACTAGATTACGAGATCACTCTGATCCTATAGGTCTAATGGGCTTTGCTACTGGTCCCCCCTGTTATTCACTTCACCCTCTGATCATGTAGCTTCCAGGCTTTCCCAAGGTGAGATGTTACTTCTCAAGACCAAAGGCTTGGGTTGGGCAGGTAGAACAAGAGCCGTAGCTCTGTAAAGGGCTCTGAGTATAACTACAGTATGTAGCAGTATGATAGGCACTCCTTCGGTACACAAAACGTATCAGCAAGAACTGTTGACGACTTTGCATGTTCCAAATATGTTCCAGGAACAGATTGTCAATGTGAGGGAATTTTGTATACATACTGTATATCAACAGTTGTCTCACATGGAACGCACACTGTATGTTCACCTATAGCAGCTGGGTTCTACCAGATACTCTGGACTGCCAGGCTTATTGAGTTTCTTTGTAGTTTTGATCTTTGCATAGTATATTAAATCTTCAAAGAAATATCCATGCAGGCTTTCCTCTTATTTCTACATCATAAACTCTGAGCTCTTTGAATAAATCTAGAAAAGAAAGCCTGTGATTGAGAAATATTTACCACTCTCTCTCTTTCTCTGTCTTGTCTGATCAGGGTCTCAAAGCACTGGTACTTTTCACTCCATCCTTCTCTCTCTCTCTCTCTCTCTCTCTCTCTCTCTCTCTCTCTCTCTCTCTCTCTCTCTCTCTCTCTCTCTCAGTGCACATCCTCAGGGCATTTCAGTTCTTATTTAACATGCTCGTGCGCTGGCTGGCTGCTGCCATTAAACTGTTCTCATCTGAGCTAAATTAATTACAATGGTCCCTGGCAGTGACCGTTTTGCCTCTTGCTACTTTCTCTCACTTTACAATATCTTCATTCCCTTTCTGACTCAATAACTCGGGGTAGGCTATCTGTTTTCAGCCTTGAATCCTAGACGTCATAACTGAGAATACGAGGGACAATTTGAGAGAAAGAGCAAGAGAGAGCGAGTAGTAGAGCACTGCTCAAAGACTCTGTGATTGTAAATGCCACGACTGAGGCCTCTGTTTTGCGTCTCTGTTTGAACGCTTTGAACGCTTTGAACAGCCTAACAGCCTTCACCTCAGCTGAAGATTTATAGGTTAGATTTGAGTGAGGGCGGGGAAGGGAACGCTCTCTAGCTAGCCACACGCAAGAGCTTTAATTAGTAAGTAATGCAGATCTGAGGTGCCTTCAGTTTGATTGAATGTTTGCTACATTGCGTAACGATTTCTACTGAATGACACGTTTCCCCAAAACACTCTTGTACTTTCTTGAACAGACTTTGAGGTACATTTGCTCCATTTGGTGGGTGAGGCGGGCGTGGCTTGAAGCAATGAGTGATGTATTTAAAGGGAAGCAGTGCATTTTGAACCCCCAGCTCAACCCAACCCAACCCAAACACTGTTTTTCAACTGGTCATTCAGTACAGCACTGTTTCATTTTATTTGAACATTCCACTACGTGTTTGCGTACTTGAACGCAGCCCAGATCTGTGTCTTGTTGGATTTGCAGCTGTTTCACCCCGGGAGAGAAGCTAAGACCATACATACATACATACATACGTGGTGGAATGGGAAGCAGATGGGATTTGGAAGGAGTGATGGGCTAATGGAAGGAGGAAACAACTATGCCAGGGTGATAGATTGTAACGTTTCCGTGACACTGACCCATAGGGGCATGCCTACAATATAGGGACCTTGTTACGCTATGCCATAAACGTGAACAACACTGCCAGCCTGAGAGAAACCGTATATATCGTTTTTAAGTTCGAAAAGTCGATGTTTGAACTGTGGTTGAGAGAGACTCAACGGACACAGTGGGCGAGACACAACATGAGCAGTCGAGTACTAATCTCAGCATGCCTATGTGTGCTGGGCTAATCCCAGTCATCCCAGAGGAGAGAAGCCTTCCACAGCCTTACAGCACCATGCATTAGCAGCACTGTGATGAGCGCTCCAGGTGGCACGCTGCCCATGATCATTCCCCAGCAGGGGCCCAGCAGGGAGCCAGTTGCAGTCTGGGGCTCATCCATAAACATGAAGCCTAGTCCCACTGGGCATCCATGGTGGTGCCCCACCACCACTACTCACTCAGCACCCAAAAGTCTCTGCCCTGTCCTTCACCACTTAACATTGCTTTAAGGGTTATTTTGATGTAAGTCTCCCCTTCATTTAAATCATGTTTCCC